>NC_038048.1:17875698-18175698 GCF_002211085.1 Panicum hallii
CATCTGGTATAACTTGAAGTCATGATGAGCAGCAAAGGCTAAAAGTATCCGGATTGCTTCAAGCCTTGCCACCGGTGCATATGTCTTGTCAAAGTCCAAGCCCTCAACTTGAGTGAAGCCTTGAGCCACCAATCTTGCCTTGTTCCTTGTCACCACACCATTCTCATCTTGCTTGTTGCGGAAGACCCACTTGGTGCCTATGATGTTGGTCTTGGGTCTTTCCACCAAGCTCCACACTTGATTTCTCTCAAAGTTGTTGAGCTCTTCTTGCATTGCCAAGACCCAATCGAGATCCTTGAGAGCATCTTCAATCTTGGTTGGTTCCTTGGGTGACACAAAGGAAAAGTGTTGGCAGAAGCTTGCCAAATGCGATCTTGTTGTCATCCCCTTCGGATGCTTCCAATATGTTGTCAATAGGGTGATCCCGTTGAATGGTTTGGCGTAGTTTAGGATGCTTAACACTTCTTCTTCTTCTTCTTCACCTTCAGCTTCTTCTTCTTCAAATATGGGATCAAGATTGACCCCCTGAGTTGGTGGTGCAGGAGTTGGTGAAGCTGTTGCTGAGGTAGAGGGAGCGGCACTACCGCTCCTAAGTGCGGCACTGCCGCTCTGCTGATTTCCAGCAGGAGTGTGCTGCACTTGGTCGTCGAGTACGTCAGTGGAATCTTGTGCAGCAACAGCTTGTGGATCCTCCTCATCTGTGGCCTGAACTTCTGTGGCCTAATGATGCCGATGGCCAATTGCTTGATTGCCTCACATGGTGGATCCTTCTTTCCTACAACACTTGAATCAACTTGCTCTACTTGAGAGCCGTTAGATTCATCAAATGTCACATCTATTGTGACTTCAACTCTACCCAAGGTTTTGTTGAAGACACGATAGGCATGCTCATTTGATCCATAACCAAGAAGAATGCCTTCATCAACTTTAGGTGCAAACTTAGAGGTTCGGGGCCTTTTGTTTAGAATGAAGCATTTGCACCCAAACACCCTAAAGTATGATACCTTTGGTTTGTTACCAGTGAGAAGTTCATATGAAGTCTTCTTAAAGTTTCTTGTGTAAGTAGAGGCGGTTGATGGCATGACAAGCGGTGTTGACGGCTTCACACCAAAACATATCCGACGTCTTGTATTCATTAAGCATCGTCCTTGCCATGTCAATGAGTGTCCTATTTTTTCCTCTCTACTACACCATTTTGTTGAGGGGTGTATGGGGTTGAAAACTCATGTTTGATGCCCTCATCATCAAGAAACTCTTCAACTTGGGTGTTTTCTAAATTCGGTCCCATTGTCGCTTCTCACTTTCTTGATTGGGAGACCGAATTCCTTTTGTGCCCTTCTCACAAATGTCTTCACCTTGTCTTGTACCTGGCACTTATCAAAGACAAAGAATACTCAAGTGAAATGGGAATAATCATCAACAATAACTAATCCATATTTGTTACCCCCGATGCTAAGGTAGGCAACCGGTCCAAAGAGATCCATATGAATCAACTCCAAAGTTGAGTGGTGGTCATGATGCTCTTTGGTGGGTGAGGTACGCCTACTTGCTTTCCGGCTTGGCAAGCGCTACAAATCCTGTCTTTGTCAAAATCAACATTGGTTAGTCCAAGGATGTGGTTGTCCTTTTGTAGTTTGGCCAAGTTCCTCATCCCAACATGAGCTAGTCGGCGATGCCATAACCAACCCATGCTAGATTTTGCCACTAAACAGGTCTCAAGCTTAGGCTCACTTTTGTTGAAATCAACTAAGTAGAGCTTGTTCTTGAGGCGGCCTATTAAGACAATAGAGGAATCCTTCCTACTAAAGACTTCCACACCCTTATCCGTAAAGAGACAATTGAAGCCTTTCTCACAAAGTTGTGAAATGACAACAAATTGTAACTACACGAATCAACATGTAAAACATCAGAAATTGAATGCTCAAGTGTAATAGCAATTTTACCAAGACCAATCACATCCCCCTTTGAGTTATCACCAAAAATAATATTCTCACAAGAATCTGTAGTTGGGGAATATGATGAGAACATACTCCTTTCTCCGGTCATATGATTTGTACATCCGCTATCAAGCACCCAACTTGATCCACCGGAGGAGTATGCCTACAAAACAGATTTAGTTCCTTGATTTAGGTCCCCAAATGTTCTTGGGGCCTAGCATATTAGTAACAAGAATCTTAGGAACCCAAATAGAGGTGTTAATATAAATATTTCTATCTTTGCCAACATATTTGGCATACACCTCCCCCTTGCTGTTGTTCTTCAATACAAAGCATGAATTCAAGCTTTGTCTATGTGCATGAGCCTTCGGTTGATAAGAATATCTATTTGGGGTGGCCCAGATGGTATTCTTCGGCTTTTGGGGCTCACTCTTCACTTTGTAGACCTACTTCTTGGGTTTATCATGAGCAAAGGAAGAGTAGGTGACCTTCCCCTTTCTTGGGGGTGTGGCGCTGCCGCCCTTCACAGCGGCACCGCTGCGATTGGCAGGCTGTGCTGCTCGGGTTGGCTTTTGTGTCACAATCTGTGCAGGTCTATCTGTACCTATCTTCCCTTTGCTGATGAACTGAACACACTCAAAACCATTGATCACTTTGCGACCATTGGTTTTGTTACCCTTTTCATGACCAAGTCCATTTTTGATGTGAGGTAATCTTCCATCCTTGTATTTTGGCCTCTTTGATTGATCATCTTTGCCACTTTTGTTCAGCATAGCATTGAGCCTAATAATCTCCTTTCTCATTGCCTCCATGTTTGCAAGGTTAGTGGAATAAATATTCAAATCAGCATTATAACATTTTCCACAATCTTGACTAGTGGAGGGAGTAGAGGTGTCTTTTGCTTTAGAAGGATGTGAGGTGCTCTCCCAAAGAAGGTTATATTGCATCTCAAGGTCCTTGTGCTTTTCATCTAAGACACAATACTTGTTATTCAGTGCAATATTTGCCTTCTTTGTGAGAGCATGTTCTCTTTGCTCATTAGCCAAAGCTTTGCGCAAAGAGGACACCTCACTTCTCTCTAATGCAAGAGCTTCCTTGCAAGCAATGTACAACTTTTCTTGTGCTAAGAGATCATCATCTCTAGTTGCTAGCTCAGCTTGTACACTCTCTAAGTCCTCCAAAGTTTTAGTGATGAAGATTTTAGTTGAAGGGTCTAGTTTTTCTAGTTATCTCATTTAGTTCCTCATCACTAGAGACATCATCTTCACTAGAGCTATCACTAAGTTCACTAGAGATATCACCAGGAGATGGTGAGGGAGGAGGTGTGGCTTTTAGTTTTACCTTCTCACCCTTTTCCATAAGACAAATGTGAGAGGAGTGGTAGTCATCATCATCGGACATGTTGTTGAAGAGCCTTGGTGTAGAGGATGGCTTTTGGATGGCTATGGTTGCAATCTTCACATCCTCTTCACTTGACTCCTTACTCGAATCCCATTCATGCCCAATGTGTGCCTCTCCCATAGGCTTCTTCTTTCTCTTATACTCTTGTTTGTGCTCATGCTTGCTTTCATGGTTATCCTTCTTGTAGTTGTTGCTTTTCTTCTCATAAGGACAATTTGCTATGAAGTGCTCGGTGCTGCCACAATTATAGCAAGTCTGCTTCTTCTTGTTTGGAAACCTTCTTTGCACGAGCTTGTACCCATTTGATTTCAGCCCTTTGTTATACTTCTTGATAAATAGTGCCATATCATCTATCTTCTTGAAATCTGCCCCATGGTCTTCTTCTTCACTTGAGGAGGAAGTTGGATCATCATTTTGTTGCATTTCCTTCTCTTTCTTGGGCTGAGAAGTAGAAGTTTGCTTGCTGCCCTTTGCCTTGCTTGAACAGCTTTGTTTGCTTGATTTATTGGCCTTGAGAGCTACATCTTTGATTTTCATGCCATCCAACCTTGCTTGCAACTCACCAAGCTTTCTTCTCTCATTTGCTTCTTCTCTTTGCATATCAAATGTCAAAAGTCTTCCAAGCACATCATTGGGAGTGAAGTGCTCAAACTTCTTCTTGTCTCTAATCAAGGTGACTATGGTCTCATTTCTTGGTGAGTAAGCTTCTAACATGATCTTCACTACCTTGTGGTCATCAAGCTCATCACCACCATAGCCTCTAATCTTGCCTACCAAAATCATCAACCTATCAAACATCTCTTGTGGCCCTTCTCCATCAACAATGACAAACCGGTTGAGCTTGGCCATCAACAAGTCAATCTTTGCTTTTCTCACTTTATCAACACCTTCATGTGCTAGATGCAAAGTGTCCCAAATCTGTTTTGCAACATCAACATTCATCACTCTATTGTACTCATTTCCATCCAAGGCGCTAAGAAGAATGCTTGTGGCTTGGCCGTTGAGATGGACAGCAGCTAGTTCTTCATGTATGGGAGCTTCAGGATCCTCCGGTCCTTCAAATCCACTGCACATAATCTCACAAAGACCAGGGTGAAGACCAATAAGATAGGCTCTCATCAAGTGCTTCCACTTGGCAAAGTTGGTCCCATCGAAATGAGGCAACTTGCCCACGGGCACATTAATGAAAGACTTCTTATCGCGGTTAGTGAAACAAGAAGAATAATTGAAGGATACAGCGGAGTATTTATTCTTGTTGCTACTGCTCTCATCCTTCGTCTTCTTCTCACCCTTCGCTGTCCTTAGAGATATGGTATGATACATCATCATCACCATCATCCGAACTAGATGATAGTTCACTTGATGATGCTTCATACGCCTTCTTGGCCCTTTCTTCTCTTCTCTTGGCTCTTTCTTCTCTTGTGATTCTTCTAGCTTCCTTGCGGCTCAGCTTCTCTTGAAGCTTCTTTTCTTGCTCACGCTCCTCTCTTTTCTTGAGCTTTGCTTCTCTTCTTTCTTTTCTTTCTTTTCTTCTTGTAGCATCGGTGGTGTTCCCTTTGGGAGCATCCTTGAGAGTGGAGTTGCTGGCTGTAGATAGTGACAACTCACTACTACTACCAACATTCTCCATGCAAACTTCTTTTCCCTTGCCACCGGTCTTCCTCGAACCTCCACCGGTCTCCATACTTCACGTGGTGAAGCGTATACGAAGCAACGCGGCTCTGATACCACTTGTAGGATCACTGGACCAGTAAAGAGGCCTAGAGGGGGGGTGAATAGGCCTGCAAAAACTCAACTCCAAATTCTTGTTAGAGGAGAGTGCGGCACTGCCGTGCCGAGTGTGGCACTACCGTGCTCAACAGAACACAAATTACAGAATTCAAAATCTGACGAACCAAAAGTAGATCGAGTTAATTTCTAGGTTTCCTGCAGGTGTCAGCAACACATATATGGAGCTAAAACAGAGAACACCCCAATAGATAAATAGATCAGCCTCAAACCTAGAACAAGAAGTATCTTAGCAATAAAGTAAATCAGCACGCGAGACAAAGATTTATCCCGTGGTTCGGCGTCGCCACAAAGGCTGGCCTAAGTCCACGTTGTTGAGGCTGCCACAAAAGGCTTGAGCTTCACCACACAGGTCGGCCCTTCCTCGTTCTCAAGTCAAGAGAGTGAACTCTTGAGATGAGGGGTGATATTACTAGCTGCAAGAGAAGGTTACAGACCTCCCAAGGCTGCCACACGAAGGGGCAAGCTCAACGGTGATGCCTAGCTGGCTAGGAGCAAGCTCCAAGAGTAACAAACCCTAGAACCACCGGCCAAACGTGAACCAAATGCTCTGTTGAGTGGGGGAATCAGTAGATCCGCTCTCCAATCGAAGTTTGCTGCCCTTTCCCTCAAGATTTGGTGGTTGGATGTGGAGATCCGCTTGAGGGGTGAGTTGGGAGCAGTGGAGGAGAGAGAGAAGAGCTCTGGTTCTTTCTTCTACGAATCTGAATGTTTGGGAGCACTGTTACGAGGTCTGTTACCGTTGGGGAATTTATACCCCTCTGGTCGCAACGGTACATTAAGTGCAGCACTGCCGCACCAGGGTGCGGCACTGCTGCACCCATCAAAACAACTCTGCTGGATGTGAAATTTTGCTGGCTGTTTTGGTTGAGTATGAGGATGTGGTTTTCAGGATTTGAGCATTTGGTTCAACAGTTGGACAGTTGTTCTTGGATCCCTCTTTATAGTACGGCTTTTCTTAAACTCAATATTCAAAATATAAAATAAATTAAGCCTTCATGAGTCAAGATAGCCATCATATAGATTTGGAGGATCCTCCAACCTGTACATCATCCTCCTTTTTAAATTACCTGCATATCATCTCGATGAATCTCATTAGTTCCCTAATTAGGTGGTCATCAACACCAAAACCCACAAAGAGCTTGATTGCACTTACAGTATCTCTTATAACTTGTAATGCAACATGTCTGTTCCTCAATTGTTCTTGCATTGACAAATTTGGGCAATCTGGCATGACATCCTCAGCTACCATGGGTGGGGAAAAACCATACAATGCTTGAAAAGGTGTGATATTCAGAGAGGTATGAAATGAGGTGTTATACCACCATTCAGCAAGAGCAAGCTAGTGATACCATCTTCTGGGGCTTGTAAAGCACATGCATCTTAGATAGTTTTCTAGACATTGATTGACCCTTTCAGTCTTGCCATCAGTTTGGGGATGGTAAGCTGTTGTTAAATGAAGTTGAACATGAAGAGACTTGAACAGAGATGACCAAACAGAACTTCTGAAGATTGGATCCCTATCAGTCACCATTACTTTTAAATCATGCAGCTTGAAGATGTTGTCAAGAAATATATTCACCACATCTTGAGCTGTATATGGATGGTGTAGAGCAATGAAGTTGCATATTTTGTGAATCTGTCCACCACAACTAGAATCACATGCTTTCCTTGAGATTTAGGTAGACCTACAAAGTCCATTGATATATGGGTCCATGCTTGCTCTGGCACAGGAAGAGGTTCTAGAAACCAGGATAGGGAACATGTTCACTGTGGCAGAACCAACCTGAATTATACCGGCTCAAGTACGCGAGTCCATTCCAGAGGGCTCCGACGTACTTCAAACGGTATAATCCCTTGGCCTGTCGGGTAACGTCCCGATAAACCACCGATACACAGGATCAAATAAGGTTACCTCACACGAAGGTGAGTCCAGAGATACAATCACCACATATTTTACATCACAGGGAATCACTTTACAAGAGTTTTCACAATAGAGCAAAGTTTCAAATTTATAGAAAACCAAACAATCTGATAAAGTTATGGTTTTTAGCAGCGGAAATCATACGTGATGATCTACAGCACGTCGTCAAGACGGATGTCATGCCAAGCCCGGGCACGACATCACTGGATATCACCAGTGCTGGCCGAGGACGGATCCATTCCACGGACCAATCATCTGGAAGAGCACAGGGCCAAGGCAAGGAAAGAGTAGGGTCTTCATAGATATCACCTGAAAAACATTCAACTAGCAAGGCTGAGTATACTAATACTCAGCAAGGCTTACCCGTCTTATGGTATACTTAGCCATGTAACTAGACTTATGAAGGCTTTTAGCTTTGGGTAGAGTTTTCAGCTGAAAAGCAACAAAGAGTAGATCCTTACTTTCAACTTTTAGCTTTCAGATTCTAGTGGATTAACCATTCTAGGTAAGCACCTATAACTATTCAATCATGGTAGAATCTTTACTCAAACATCATCTTTGATAATCACATAATTGCTCTTGTTACTCTATGTGATAAAGGGGATAAGCAGTCTCATACATCGTGAGAGGCGGACGATTCTGAATCGAGATTCAACCTTGCAAGGTAAACCTAACACACACGCTTGGAACACCACAGGGTAGTTCCGAAGCAACCGTTTACCTTTCATTCCGACTCGTGGATCAGATCCACCACAAGCGACTGCAGGTCATATGCACATCCAAAGTGCAGGAAGTACGTCTGTAGCGCGACTACAAAACCCGTACTCCTGGTTGCCCAGCAACACATATGCCTACACGTTGAACAAAGTAACAAAAAGAAGCAAATACATGTGGTGGGAGGTATGTCCACTCCTCGGGCCGATCGGTTACTAGGCTTACCGCTTACCATATTTCACGGCATGTGGCTAGTACTTTCAAACGCTTAGCCACCGCTACCACACACTGCGACCTTATCAAATTCATCAACACAGACGGGGTATCATCTTGACCATGATACCTCACTATTCCCGTCCGGCATCCTTATAGTGATAGCAGGAATGTAAACATTACAATTCCTATATCGCGCGAGTGACAGGAAATCACTCGACTTCTACCGGTCCTATAAGCAGAGCAGCTAGTCGGACTCCAATTCTAGAGTTCCATATATTGGTCCCTAGAATAATGCAACTAAGTTTCAAAACAACTCCTAAGAACCTAATGCATATAGATATATGTAAATAATATAGGTTGCAGTGTAGTAAAGTAGGGGTTATGTCCGGGGCTTGCCTTTACTGGTGGGGCTGAAGTCAGTAAAGTTAAGATCTTCCGAACTTTGGTTCGGGGCTTTCGATAATTCCGCGACGAAGTTCCCGGGGTCTTCAGAATAACCTCCTTCTGATTTTGGGATTAGCTGGTAATTTCCGTTGGCGAGAGTGGTCGAATCTATATGATATGCAAGATGGAGTTCAATGAATGCATACACTCTCATTTCAATTCACAATAAAGTTGCAATCCAAATAAAAGAACATTACATTTCGACAAACAACCTAACTACCCTGCACTGGGCAGTCATTTATCGAGTATTAACTAAATTAACTAGTTACGTTAAGCAACAGGGTGGTTTACCCTAAATGTTTATACTAACTTTATTAGGTAGCATGTTCAGTTATTTAATTTGTTGGTGTATAGATCTTGACCTTAACCGATGAGGATGCATCAGGTTTAGCCGATAGACGTGATTTGGTCGGGCCTAACAGAGGCGTGTCTACTGTGCGATCTTACTGATCCAAGGTTGTGTACTTTGGTCTGGGTAGCCGATTGACAGGTGCACTGGTTTTCTAATTGATCGATGAAAACATCGATCACTTTAGCAGAGGGATGTTTTCTAAAGCGGCTGTGTCCTAACTAATCTGTGTGAGCATCGGCATACTTAATTGATCGCGTGCGTATCAGCATAGCGGATCCATGCTTTAGCAAAACTAGTCGATCGGTGATTTGACCTTCTAGCCGATTTAGTGTATCGGCACATTCGCCGATTTATACATCGGGTAGAATTAGTCGAGTGATGTATCGGCATAGCTAGTTGATTAAAACAAGTAACTAGCCGATGGTGTATTGATAGACTAGTCGAACTATGTAACCGTACGGCCTGTGTCTCAGCGTATTCAGTCGATTGGTGAATCAGCTGTGTAGCCGGTTTTCATCCTTAACGTTCTCTTATATCTACTGGGGCACATCAGCTATGTAGCTGATTGTCCTACTCTGCACTGGCTGTGCCTAACTACGATGTGCTTAAGTGTTATCTTAGGTAACTAGATGTGGTTGCGTTGGTTTGGTTACGCTAGTACAACAATCAGGTGTCGTACAGCCGATGGGGTTATCTAAGTTAGACCTATTTCAAGAATTAGGTGTAACAGAACACTAATATTAAACTAGGTTGGTGAGACCATAAGTGCGGAGTTAGACTAAGGAGGATGTGGTTGAAGGTATGTAACCGGTAAGCATATAGCCGATTTCTCAGCCGATAAATCGGCTGATAACAGTGTGTGGATAAGAATAGAAAAACTAAGGATTGACCGGCCATATTTGACCGCTATGGAAAACAACTGGAATTGGCTTAGGTCAGTGGACAACAGAACTCTAAGATTGTGTGTGTATCTCCGATACGTCGACTATGTGCAGCTGATACGTTATCTAAATCGGATGGCTAGTTGATTACTGTGCGCATCGGCATAGCCGATTTGTGTTTTAAGCAAATTAGTCGACCTGTGAACATCAGCATGTTAGCCAGCCGATCAGGGTATGTAACTATTTGATTTTGCATCAGTAAACTAGTCGATAGTGTGAACATCGACCGAGCTAATATGTGCGCATGCGTTAGATTTGTGAATCGGCACAAGTAGCCGATTCCCTATGCTGTACTGGCTGTGCTTAGCTGACAATTACATTCTCTATTGGATGTGTCTATCCGACTCTTGACTAGAGTGTTAACCGAAGTAATTAGTGTTTGATTGGTTCGATTTTACCAACAAAACAACCGATTGACGTATAGTCAATGCGGTTGTCTAGATTGGACTGGGTCGATTAGGGTACTAACATTGGATCGGACCGATAGGACGGTTAACATTGGGCCTATGGGCTTTTGCCGATAGGGAAGAAGTCAAAAGGCTTATGGCCGATAGGGTTACGCCTATCGAAAATCGGCTGAACTAGTAGCCGATTGCTAAGCCTAGTTACAAAGGTATATTAACTAAGTAGTCGATACACGAGGTAGACTAGGACCTTTACATAGGAAGGGGCTCTAACAATATTGCAATCAAGACTGAAGTAAAGGCATGAGCATCCATATGAATAAAAAGTTAATCAATCATCACAAAAAGTCTGCCAAAGGGGCAGCAAGTATATCAAGCATGGTGCATAATTTATCTGTGGTCAATCTATGGCAAGGACTTTGACTACCAATAGCTAATAAGTTTAGTGTCACACAAACAGTAGGCTAAAAACAATTCAAACCTTTCACTTCAAATTAGACCTTATTTAAAGTTACACAACAAGTCTAATTAAGATTCGAACAAGTGGCACAAGAAACATATTGCAATAACAAGCAAACATGACTAAATATAGCTTAGCTATTTCTTCTATAAACAAATTGAATTGATTAACTTAAAAGAATTTAAGTTATAAAGCAAAATTAGGTTTGAAAATTCCACATCGATTCATACTTAATCTATAAAAATGGTATGCCAAAAATCATGATCTATAAAGTTAACATGTAGAAGCTATAAATATTACACTCTCTTATCTTAGATTTAACATAGATTCTAAACTATTTAGTTTCATATCAAACTCGTTTAATAGAAGTTGTAGAGCTCAAAATCTAGTTTCTAACAAAACAGATTTTGCAATTTTTAGAATTTCCTACAATTTTCTATTGAATTTATAAGTCAGCAACACAGCTCACATGAAATAACAAAAACTCTTACCCAGAGGTCCTCAAACAACACTGTTTC
Source organism: Panicum hallii (assembly GCF_002211085.1). Taxonomy (NCBI): domain Eukaryota; kingdom Viridiplantae; phylum Streptophyta; class Magnoliopsida; order Poales; family Poaceae; genus Panicum; species Panicum hallii. The sequence continues at coordinate 17,886,798 of NC_038048.1, forward strand.
TATGGGTCTAGAACTTGCAGAAAACCCCCTGAGCTTGTTCCAATTGTCGCACGAAGTCCTTCATCTGCAATTGGAACAGAGGAAACGCTTGGGGAAAAATGAAGCTCAGGGACGCGACTATTCCGGCCGAGCCAGCGCCGCCAGCCTCCGTCCGAGCCTGCCGCGCGCCTGGACCCGCTTCGCCTGCCCACTGGCTCTCTGCGCTTGCACCTACCGCTGCCCGCCCAGCGCCTGGCGCTGCTGTTCGCCCGCGCCACCCTGCTCCAGCGCCGCGCTCGCGCCGCCACCAGCACCTGCTGCCGCGCGCGCGCGCCAGCTCGCACACCGGCCGAGCCGCCTGCACCAGCCTGTCGCTCGCCTCCGCCCAGCGGCCGCGCCGAGCCACTGCGCCTACGGCCGCCCGCCGCTCACCTACTGCTTGGAACCGCCGCGCCTGAGCCGGCCCCGCTCCGCGCTCCTGGGCCGCGCGCGCCTCCGCCTGGCCTGGGCCGCGCTCGCCCAGGCGCCTGCCAAGCCGCACACCCGCGCCTGGGAGCCGGCCTGCCGCTCGCCGTGTGCCCGCACTCACCCGGGCTCGTCGCCCCCTGCCTGGATCCGCCTGAGCCTGGCGCTGTGAGTGGAGGAGGGATTCAACGGAAGGACGAACAGAGGGAGGTGGAGGAAGAAAAGAGTTACTGGAATGCTGCTACCTCCGGTGAAAGAAAAAGAATGGGCGCCAGAGGAGAAGGAGCTGAGTGACGCGTGGAGTTTTTTTGCAGCAGGAGGTGGCAAGGGTGGGGGAACAGCGGTGAACTGCAGCAGCAGGAGGTGGCGAGAACGGCGGTAGAGCGGTGGGCTGCAGAACACAGGAACAGAGGAGCGCCAAAGTAGGAAGAGAAAGGGGATTTTCCCAGGGACTGGTTTGTAATTTTAGAAATCTACAGGGACCTCTTGGTAAAAACAAATTTAACTACTGTTCTAAGGCTCAAACATAAATGTGACCAAAATGAAAGTTGTACAACTTTTCAAACTCTAGAACTTTGTTTTAGGGTTTGAACTCCAAAACTTGAAATATGAAGTTTTATTTTAAGACTTGGACTAAATTTGAATTTTTTAACATCTTTGTCATTGTTAGTGTAAATTACATATAACCTTGGACCTATTTGCAAATTGCTATGTAAATCATGATTGCTTACATTATTACCTTTTTACTTCTAGTAATTTTTTGGAAAGTTACTCTTGTAAATCACCTATTTTGCATAAAAGGACTTGTTCTTTTATAAAATTACATATATACCCCTATTCCCTCAACTTTACGCAAATTTTTACACGATTTGGCGCATACATTTCTAATGAAATTTTTGGATAAATATATATATATATATATTTTACAAGACATAAGGTATATTTGCAAAATACCCTTCACTTAATTTGAAGTTACCTCTTATCAAATTTCATTTTGCAAAAACAACCCTAGTTTTTCCATAATTACGAAAATACCCTTTTTATTTGCACTTTTAAATTTTCAAAAGTTTCACATAACACATATGAGCTTCATACAAACAGACACATACTTCATGCTAACAAATTATGTGCCTAGTTTACAAACACATGAACTGTCACAGCCTTCCCCCCTAAAAAGAATCTCGTCCCGAGATTCGGACGAAAGACTCTTAAGGGAAGAGAAGCAAATCACCCATTAAATGCGGCAGGAAACAAACACACCAGAGAAGTAAAAGTCGTTGGAGTATGATGAGATAAGTGTAACGAGAGCATGGATAGATCGTATACGGATGAGTTTGACAAGAGAAGAGAGAAAGGTGATCAAGTTCTCATAGAATTGAGATCGCATTCATGAAGATGATAAATGTCGGTAACATTCTTTACAAAACTAATGGATAGCAATTGAAGATAGTACAAGAGATGGATAAATGATGGTTGAAACATTTCTGCTCAGAGTTTATTATCTGAATGGCTTTGATAATGTTGATTGCAAAACATGCCTATTTATACCGATGCAATCAAGGAATAATGATAAAATGCTCTAGCTTAGAGTGCAATGCTTGGTATATAACCATGAACATGATGCACTGTTGAGATGTATGATTGCAATGATGATGCAATACGAGGATGGAGGATTCAATGCATGATCAAGATGATGTATAAGACACAATGCAATTATCATGATTCTGACCAAATGATGCATACCTTATATTGCAAGGATGATGATACTTGCAATGTATGCACATATGAAATGCATGAAGTATGATGCATACTCTCATGAGTTGATGATGCTCGTGATTCGCACCCTATAACCGTTCGCTCGTAACTAACACCTGGGTAGTTCTATATCCTTGAGCGAGGATCAAAAGTTAGGACACTAGTAAGGTTGCACAAGAAGAGATTGCAGTGGGGTTACGTCACATATACCTAGTCGCCAGTGCGCTCCTAATGGCTTAATCATATGGCTGCAGCACACATGAGGCCTTAGGTTCCGACACGGCAACATGGTCATGTGATTAAACACCACCACAAAAGAAGAATAGCAACCTTGTAATGTCAACAGTAACAAGATAGATCCTAAGAAACCCAAGACAACCCGAGGTTGTATTGGAAGCACATTCGTAAGTTAGCCTACGGATTTTCGACGATGATGCAACACCATGTACTGACCAAAGATGGTATATGTTATGTTGCATAACTTTTGCCATAAATCTTTTTATTTTACTCAAAATCATCTGAGCAAAAATTGAAGGTACAACTTTCAGATGTTGTAACCAGAACAGCCAATAATGTAAGGTACAACATCATGAAAGGATGGATGAATTACTGAATGATGGATTGAAGGGTTTACTGATGATTATCAAGATTTAACCATCAAAAGAGAAGTTCAATGGTTCTGCTGAAACAGATTCAAAGCAAGATCAAAAGTTGGATTTAGCGGTCAAGCTAGGATCAGTGATAGGGTTCAAACATAACCCAATTCACTTGATTCACAAAAGACCTTCTCACTCTAGATTAGCCTAGCAGATTACGTTGGCTCCTACCACACAAAGTCAAACAGGCATTCAGATACAAGCACATATTTCAGTACAACAACGTAACAAACAAGACAATCAAGTCAATCCAAGATGTCAGGATGCATGCACGTTCTACACGTCCTCACAACCAAAAGTAATTGCCAAGTAATCTTGGTCTTACGTGGTTAAGTACGGTGGCATCATATAAATACGTCTCTCTCTATAATAACTAGTCGATATTCCTAACCGTTCAAAACCTATCGAATCGTGGTTAGCATTCCTGCAGAAAACACAATATGTATATATTGAACCTTTCATGCCAGCATGTCATGGAAGCGTCCCCAATCATTACTGTTCACTATAGAAACAGCATCTGTACAATTACCGCCGTACAGACAACGTTAGCATACGTTATCGAGATAACGTATTCACGGGGGTACCGCAAAATGCGGGGGTATGAACAGCGATCGCCATACCCTGCGCCGAACCATATACTCCCAATGTAGTCAACCGAGGTTGGTACATTGGCAGCATCTCAAGTAGGCCACAGCTTGAGAAACAGCGTTCGGTTCGCATCACCGACAGGAAGGCCAAGCTCCCTCAGTTGGCTGAGGATCCTTACCTTCTTACCTCACCATCGAAGCTGTCGTTATAGAATATAAGGTTGGATTGTGCATGAATTTAAGTTTTGACAGAAAAGTAATGCTGGTAATTAGGGTTATATATATACATATATTATAGCCACCTCTAGTTCCCTTAAACATCACCCTAGGGCTTTACGTACTATACATAATCCTTAACGAATCCAACGTAGTTTTGCCAAATACTTTGTTGGTCAAACTTTTATACTGAAAACATTTTTAAGGTAAAATGTATCTCCAGAGTAACCTTATAGCTCTGATACCAGCTGTGGCAGAACCAACCTGAATTATACCGGCTCAAGTACGCGAGTCCATTCCAGAGGGCTCCGACGTACTTCAAACGGTATAATCCCTTGGCCTGTCGGGTAACGTCCCGATAAACCACCGATACACAGGATCAAATAAGGTTACCTCACACGAAGGTGAGTCCAGAGATACAATCACCACATATTTTACATCACAGGGAATCACTTTACAAGAGTTTGCACAATAGAGCAAAGTATCAAATTTATAGAAAACCAAACAATCTGATAAAGTTATGGTTTTTAGCAGCGGAAATCATACGTGATGATCTACAGCACGTCGTCAAGACGGATGTCATGCTAAGCCCGGGCACGACATCACTTGATATCACCAGTGCTGGCCGAGGACGGATCCATTCCACGGACCAATCATCTGGAAGAGCACAGGGCCAAGGCAAGGAAAGAGTAGGGTCTTCATAGATATCACCTGAAAAACATTCAACTAGCAAGGCTGAGTATACTAATACTCAGCAAGGCTTACCCGTCTTATGGTATACTTAGCCATGTAACTAGACTTATGAAGGCTTTTAGCTTTGGGTAGAGTTTTCAGCTGAAAAGCAACAAAGAGTAGATCCTTACTTTCAACTTTTAGCTTTCAGATTCTAGTGGATTAACCATTCTAGGTAAGCACCTATAACTATTCAATCATGGTAGAATCTTTACTCAAACATCATCTTTGATAATCACATAATTGCTCTTGTTACTCTATGTGATAAAGGGGATAAGCAGTCTCATACATCATGAGAGGCGGACGATTCTGAATCGAGATTCAACCTTGCAAGGTAAACCTAACACACACGCTTGGAACACCACAGGGTAGTTCCGAAGCAACCGTTTACCTTTCATTCCGACTCGTGGATCAGATCCACCACAAGCGACTGCAGGTCATATGCACATCCAAAGTGCAGGAAGTACGTCTGTAGCGCGACTACAAAACCCGTACTCCTGGTTGCCCAGCAACACATATGCCTACACGTCGAACAAAGTAACAAAAAGAAGCAAATACATGTGGTGGGAGGTATGTCCACTCCTCGGGCCGATCGGTTACTAGGCTTACCGCTTACCATATTTCACGGCATGTGGCTAGTACTTTCAAACGCTTAGCCACCGCTACCACACACTGCGACCTTATCAAATTCATCAACACAGACGGGGTATCATCTTGACCATGATACCTCACTATTCCCGTCCGGCATCCTTATAGTGATAGCAGGAATGTAAACATTACAATTCCTATATCGCGCGAGTGACAGGAAATCACTCGACTTCTACCGGTCCTATAAGCAGAGCAGCTAGTCGGACTCCAATTCTAGAGTTCCATATATTGGTCCCTAGAATAATGCAACTAAGTTTCAAAACAACTCCTAAGAACCTAATGCATATAGATATATGTAAATAATATAGGTTGCAGTGTAGTAAAGTAGGGGTTATGTCCGGGGCTTGCCTTTACTGGTGGGGCTGAAGTCAGTAAAGTTAAGATCTTCCGAACTTTGGTTCGGGGCTTTCGATAATTCCGCGACGAAGTTCCCGGGGTCTTCAGAATAACCTCCTTCTGATTCCGGGATTAGCTGGTAATTTCCGTTGGCGAGAGTGGTCGAATCTATATGATATGCAAGATGGAGTTCAATGAATGCATACACTCTCATTTCAATTCACAATAAAGTTGCAATCCAAATAAAAGAACATTACATTTCGACAAACAACCTAACTACCCTGCACTGGGCAGTCATTTATCGAGTATTAACTAAATTAACTAGTTACGTTAAGCAACAGGGTGGTTTACCCTAAATGTTTATACTAACTTTATTAGGTAGCATGTTCAGTTATTTAATTTGTTGGTGTATAGATCTTGACCTTAACCGATGAGGATGCATCAGGTTTAGCCGATAGACGTGATTTGGTCGGGCCTAATAGAGGCGTGTCTACTGTGCGATCTTACTGATCCAAGGTTGTGTACTTTGGTCTGGGTAGCCGATTGACAGGTGCACTGGTTTTCTAATTGATCGATGAAAACATCGATCACTTTAGCAGAGGGATGTTTTCTAAAGCGGCTGTGTCCTAACTAATCTGTGTGAGCATCGGCGTACTTAATTGATCGCATGCGTATCAGCATAGCGGATCCATGCTTTAGCAAAACTAGTCGATCGGTGATTTGACCTTCTAGCCGATTTAGTGTATCGGCACATTCGCTGATTTATACATCGGGTAGAATTAGTCGAGTGATGTATCGGCATAGCTAGTTGATTAAAACAAGTAACTAGCCGATGGTGTATTGATAGACTAGTCGAACTATGTAACCGTACGGCCTGTGTCTCAGCGTATTCAGTCGATTGGTGAATCAGCTGTGTAGCCGGTTTTCATCCTTAACGTTCTCTTATATCTACTGGGGCACATCAGCTGTGTAGCTGATTGTCCTACTCTGCACTGGCTGTGCCTAACTACGATGTGCTTAAGTGTTATCTTAGGTAACTAGATGTGGTTGCGTTGGTTTGGTTACGCTAGTACAACAATCAGGTGTCGTACAGCCGATGGGGTTATCTAAGTTAGACCTATTTCAAGAATTAGGTGTAACAGAACACTAATATTAAACTAGGTTGGTGAGACCATAAGTGCGGAGTTAGACTAAGGAGGATGTGGTTGAAGGTATGTAACCGGTAAGCATATAGCCGATTTCTCAGCCGATAAATCGGCTGATAACAGTGTGTGGATAAGAATAGGAAAACTAAGGATTGACCGGCCATATTTGACCGCTATGGCAAACAACTGGAATTGGCTTAGGTCAGTGGACAACAGAACTCTAAGATTGTGTGTGTATCTCCGATACGTCGACTATGTGCAGCTGATACGTTATCTAAATCGGATGGCTAGTTGATTACTGTGCGCATCGGCATAGCCGATTTGTGTTTTAAGCAAATTAGTCAACCTGTGAACATCAGCATGTTAGCCAGCCGATCAGGGTATGTAACTATTTGATTTTGCATCAGTAAACTAGTCGATAGTGTGAACATCGACCGAGCTAATATGTGCGCATGCGTTAGATTTGTGAATCGGCACAAGTAGCCGATTCCCTATGCTGTACTGGCTGTGCTTAGCTGACAATTACATTCTCTATTGGATGTGTCTATCCGACTCTTGACTAGAGTGTTAACCGAAGTAATTAGTGTTTGATTGGTTCGATTTTACCAACAAAACAACCGATTGACGTATAGTCAATGCGGTTGTCTAGATTGGACTGGGTCGATTAGGGTACTAACATTGGATCAGACCGATAGGGCGGTTAACATTGGGCCGATGGGCTTTTGCCGATAGGGAAGAAGTCAAAAGGCTTATGGCCGATAGGGTTACGCCTATCGAAAATCGGCTGAACTAGTAGCCGATTGCTAAGCCTAGTTACAAAGGTATATTAACTAAGTAGTCGATACACGAGGTAGACTAGGACCTTTACATAGGAAGGGGCTCTAACAATATTGCAATCAAGACTGAAGTAAAGGCATGAGCATCCATATGAATAAAAAGTTAATCAATCATCACAAAAAGTCTGCCAAAGTGGCAGCAAGTATATCAAGCATGGTGCATAATTTATCTGTGGTCAATCTATGGCAAGGACTTTGACTACCAATAGCTAATAAGTTTAGTGTCACACAAACAGTAGGCTAAAAACAATTCAAACCTTTCACTTCGAATTAGACCTTATTTAAAGTTACACAACAAGTCTAATTAAGATTCGAACAAGCGGCACAAGAAACATATTGCAATAACAAGCAAACATGACTAAATATAGCTTAGCTATTTCTTCTATAAACAAATTGAATTGATTAACTTAAAAGAATTTAAGTTATAAAGCAAAATTAGGTTTGAAAATTCCACATCGATTCATACTTAATCTATAAAAATGGTATGCCAAAAATCATGATCTATAAAGTTAACATGTAGAAGCTATAAATATTACACTCTCTTATCTTAGATTTAACATAGATTCTAAACTATTTAGTTTCATATCAAACTCATTTAATAGAAGTTGTAGAGCTCAAAATCTAGTTTCTAACAAAACTGATTTTGCAATTTTTAGAATTTCCTACAATTTTCTATTGAATTTATAAGTCAGCAACACAGCTCACATGAAATAACAAAAACTCTTACCCAGAGGTCCTCAAACAACACTGTTTCTATGGGTCTAGAACTTGCAGAAAACCCCCTGAGCTTGTTCCAATTGTCGCACGAAGTCCTTCATCTGCAATTGGAACAGAGGAAACGCTTGGGGAAAAATGAAGCTCACGGACGCGACTATTCCGGCCGAGCCAGCGCCGCCAGCCTCCGTCCGAGCCTGCCGCGCGCCTGGACCCGCTTCGCCTGTCCACTGGCCCTCTGCGCTTGCACCTACCGCTGCCCGCCCAGCGCCTGGCGCTGCTGTTCGCCCGCGCCACCCTGCTCCAGTGCCGCACTCGCGCCACCACCAGCACCTGCTGCCGCGCGCGCGCGCCAGCTCGCGCACCGGCCGAGCCGCCTGCACCAGCCTGTCGCTCGCCTCCGCCCGGCGGCCGCGCCGAGCCGCAGCCGAGCCACTGCACCTGCGGCCGCCCGCCGCTCACCTACTGCTTGGAACCGCCGCGCCTGAGCTGGCCCCGCTCCGCGCTCCTGGGCCGCGCGCGCCTCCGCCTGGCCTGGGCCGCGCTCGCCCAGGCGCCTGCCAAGCCGCACACCCGCGCCTGGGAGCCGGCCTGCCGCTCGCCGTGTGCCCGCACTCACCCGGGCTCGTCGCCCCCTGCCTGGATCCGCCTGAGCCTGGCGCTGTGAGTGGAGGAGGGATTCAATGGAAGGACGAACAGAGGGAGGTGGAGGAAGAAAAGAGTTACTGGAATGCTGCTGCCTCCGGTGAAAGAAAAAGAATGGGCGCCAGAGGAGAAGGAGCTGAGTGACGCGTGGAGTTTTTTTGCAGCAGGAGGTGGCAAGGGTGGGGGAACAGCGGTGAACTGCAGCAGCAGGAGGTGGCGAGAACGGCGGTAGAGCGGTGGGCTGCAGAACACATGAACAGAGGAGCGCCAAAGTAGGAAGAGAAAGGGGATTTTCCCAGGGACTGGTTTGTAATTTTAGAAATCTACAGGGACCTCTTGGTAAAAACAAATTTAACTACTGTTCTAAGGCTCAAACATAAATGTGACCAAAATGAAAGTTGTACAACTTTTCAAACTCTAGAACTTTGTTTTAGGGTTTGAACTCCAAAACTTGAAATATGAAGTTTTATTTTAAGACTTGGACTAAATTTGAATTTTTTAACATCTTTGTCATTGTTAGTGTAAATTACATATAACCTTGGACCTATTTGCAAATTGCTATGTAAGTCATGATTGCTTACATTATTACCTTTTTACTTCTAGTAATTTTTTGGAAAGTTACTCTTGTAAATCACCTATTTTGCATAAAAGGACTTGTTCTTTTATAAAATTACATATATACCCCTATTCCCTCAACTTTACGCAAATTTTTACACGATTTGGCGCATACATTTCTAATGAAATTTTTGGATAAATATATATATATTTTTTTTACAAGATATAAGGTATATTTGCAAAACTACCCTTCACTTAATTTGAAGTTACCTCTTATCAAATTTCATTTTGCAAAAACAACCCTAGTTTTTCCATAATTACGAAAATACCCTTTTTATTTGCACTTTTAAATTTTCAAAAGTTTCACATAACACACATGAGCTTCATACAAACAGACACATACTTCACGCTAACAAATTATGTGCCTAGTTTACAAACACATGAACTGTCACATTCAGCCTTATTTTTCTAGCAAATGGGACAATTTTTAACATGTAGCTTGACCTCCTGGTTCAATCTTTGTACAGTGGCTCTTTCTCCAGAATGTCCACCCAGTGCTGACTAATGAAAAGAGTCCAACAATTGTTGTTTCAATGGTCCAGAGTTTCCTATCACAAGTTTGTTCTTGTACCTTAATATTCCATTTTGGAGAGTGAAATTTGTGACAGACTGAGGATCAATACTGATCTTTGACAGCAACTCAATGCATTTGTCATCTTGCTCATATGATTTAGAGACTTGTTCCATCCACTCTGGAATTACACAAGAAATAGCCATGCTGTCTGTTGAATGTGCTGCTCTGGAGAGAGCATCAGCTGCTCTATTCTCCCATCCTTTTTGTACTCAACTTTATAGTCAAAGCCAATAGTTTGATTAGTAATTTATGTTGTACCCCTTCCACTAACCTCTGATCTTGTATGTACTTGAGGCTCTGCTGGTCTGTCCTGATTATCATAGATGTACTGGCAAAGTAATGTTTCCATTTTTTGATAGCTTCTAATATTGCCATGGCCTCCTTTTCAGATGTGGAAGCAACAGATGCCTTAGGACCCAATGTTCTACTCAAGAAGGAGATTGGCTTGCCATTTTGCATTAATACTGCTCCAAATAAATGGTTTGCTGAAATTTGGCAAGGTCAACACTTGTGGGGTGGACATGATGGTTTTGAGTTTCTGAAAGGCTTGATCTTGTATTTCTGTCCACACAAATGCATCCTTTTTCAGGGTATCAAATAGAGGTCTGCAGATAATACCATAACCTTGCACAAACCTTCTATAATATCCTGTTAATCGCAAGAATGCCCTTAATTCTGTGACAGATTTTGGTGCTGGCCACTACTGGATGATGTTAATTTTTGAAGGTTCTGTAGCAACACCCTGCTTGCTAATAATGTGTCAAAGATACTCAATCTCAGGTCATGCAAAGGTGCATTTACTTTGTTTTGCAAATAGCTTGTGTTGTCTCAAGACTGCCAAGATTGTTCTGAGGTGTTGAATGTGGTCAGAGAGATTCAGGCTATATATTAGTATGTCATCAAAGAAGACCAAAGCAAACTTCCTTAGAAATTTTGCCAGCACAGTGTTCATCAATGACTGAAATGTGGCTGGGAATTTGTAAGCCCAAATGGCATCACCACATATTCAAAGTGGCCCAAATGGGTAGTGAATGCAGTCTTGTGGATATCATCCTCACTCATTCTTATCTAATGATAGCCTGATCTCAAGTCTATTTTTGAAAAATTCGAGCTCCAAACAATTCATCCAATAAATCCTCAATTATAGGAATAGGATACTTGTTTTTCATAATATTACTGTTCAATTGCCTATAATCAACACATAATCTCCATGTGCCATCTTTCTTTTTGACCAAAATCACTGGGGAGGAATAGGGGCTTAGACTTGGTCTGATCATATTTGCATTCAGCAATTGCTTGATAAGATCTTCCATTGCATTTTTCTTGTGGTATGGCAACCTGTAGGATCTCTGGGAAACAGGTTGATTTTCCTAAAGGAGAGGAATGGTGTGATGAATACTTCTTTTGGGTGGGAGGGTATTGGGTTCTTCGAAAACATCTGCAAACTCAGCTAGTACATATGCAATTTCTGGGTGAAATTCTGATGGTTTGGCTAATGGGCTTGATTGAGAATTGTTGAGAACAACTAGTGCTCCCACTGCTCTTTTTTCAGTAGCTGACATAACTTCCTTGTGCCAATAATTGTGTTGCCAGAGAACACTGTTTCATCGATGAATGTTACTATAGAAGTGCCCTCCTTAGTGATGGAAAGTTCCCTCCTCTTCACATCAAGCCAGACTGGACTGATCCTGTAAATCCAATCAGTTCCCAAGATGATATCAAAACCCTTTACACTTAGTAATATGAAGTTAGAGGAAAACTGATGGCCCTAAATTGAGTACTTGCAAGCCAGGCAAGCTGTTTCAAAAATCATTTCTTAACCATTGGCAGCAGTTACTTTCACACCCTCAACAGTAGTTATGTTACACTTAGCTTTCACTGCAAACCTGTCACTGATGAAGGATATATCACTACCACTATCTACCAGCGTAGTAGCTACTTGATTACCCATTTGGAGTTTTAGAGTAAAGGTGTGAGCCATAGATGGAATACCAACCAGAGCATGCATAGAAACTTGTACAGTTGGCATAGCCTCAGCATCTTCGAATTCTCCCTCCTCAGAATTTGTATCATCTTGCACTACAACCACTTCCTCCTGTCCTTCAGCATTCTCCACCAAAATGACAGAGAAAATTTGTTTGCCTTTACAAACTTTAGCATGTCCAGGGATGTCGGTGTTTTACCATCAAGCCCACCGAGTGATACCGCTGAGGTGGTGAGTTGTAGATAGGGTATCGCCAATATTAGGAACTCGAAGGTGCAAGGAACATAAAGTTTAGACAGGTTCAGGCCGCTGAGAGCGTAATACCCTACGTCCTGTGTGGTGGTTTGTATTGCCTTAGGTGTTGATCGGATTGATCTTGGTTAGAGGGGGTCCCTACCCACCCTTATATAGTTTGGGGGGACAGGGTTACATGAAAATCCTAGCCAGATACGAGCTCAGAAGTCCTACCCGAGTACTTTTTGGGTAGTTTTCTTCTGTTTTTCTGACTAGTTCTACTACGGTATGAGTAGTTACAATTGGTGTAGGTTGTGGGCCATGTCCCACCCCCTATCCTAGAATATGTACGCCATGTGTGCAGTCCCGTGGCCCCGGGTCTGACAAGTCCCCGAGCTTTTCATAGTAGAGTACTGCAGGCTTGTGAGTACTTATGAAGGCGTCTTCGAGTTCTCCCAAACTTCATCTTGAAGGTCTCTTCCGAGTACTTCCTTGGCTGCATCGAGACTTTGAGGTGCTCATACCCCAAGTAGTTGTCAAGTCTTCTTTCATATAGGGTGCGACTAAACTCGCACTCCATTTGATGTAGCCCCCAAGCCTTAGGTTGACTCGAAGAATCAAGCTGAGGGTCAATTTAGTCTTGAGTCTTCTCTCCTTATCTTCCAAAAGATTTGAAAAATAAGTCGCTGATGATACGTGCCCCGCCGCCCCCGAGCCTTGAATCCAAATCCTCAAGGTAAAGATATGAAGGTAAAGATTTGATGGTTAAGATAGGCAAATTGGTTCAGAAATTTGAAAACCGTTTTTTTTTAATGAATTTTCTGAAAATATGGTTAAACAAACAACTTTTCCAAAAAGTTCCCTAAATTACTGCTCAAATCAAACCTTTTTCCTTGAATCCATGGCTAGATAAGACCTCTGGGTTAAAAATTTAAAAAAAATCCCTTATTTCAGAATAAAATCCCTGAAATAATGGTTAAACAATTATCTTCCCGAGATAAATCTTTAAAAGCCTCTTAAATCTGGTTCTTCTACGAATCTTCTGAGTAGTTTTGCAACATCCAGCCCCCGAACGTAAGAGCTTAAGTGATCCTCCGAAAGCACGCTAAGTGCCCTATCGAGCCCAACCCTCGAGCATGGGAGCTAGAGGAGTCATGGTTGCTGACGATGCTTAAAACTAGTCGAGAACTAGTAAACACAGTGCCATTGGAACAAGGCCCCTTCAGTAAACTACTTGTAGTACTAGTCGAGAACTAGTAAACGGAGTGTTACTGGCAGTATGGGAGCGAGTCCCCTTCAGTAAACTACACGTAGTACTAGTTGAGAACTAGTAAACGGAGTGTTACTAGAAGTATGGGAGCGAGGCCCCTTCAGTAAACTACGCGTAGTACTAGTCGAGAACTAGTAAACAGAGTAATACTGGAAGTATGGGAGTAATGCCCCTTCAGTGAACTACATGTAGTACTAGTCAAGAACTAGTAAACGGAGTAGTACTGAAAGTATAGGAGTGAGGTCCCTTCAGTAAACTACGCGTAGTACTAGTCGAGAACTAGTAAACGGAGTAGTACTGGAACTACATGAGCGAGGCCCCTTCAGTAAACTACGCACAGTACTAGTCGAGAACTAGTAAATGGAGTAGTACTGGAAGTATAGGAGTAAGGCCCCTTCAGTAAACTACACGTAGTACTAGTCGAGAACTAATAAACGGAGTAGTACTAGAACTATAGGAGCGAGGCCCCTTCAGTAAACTACGCGTAGTACTAGTTGAGAACTAGTAAACGGAGTATTACTGGTAGTACGGGAGCGAGGTCCCTTCAGTAAACTGCAGATAGTACTAGTCGAGAAATAGTAAACGGAGTAGTACTGGAAGTATGGGAGCGAGGCCCCTTCAATAAACTATGCTGCACTACAGCTGACAACTTAGGATACAAGTTGGCTAAGGGTGAAATAGCATAGATGCTTGATATTCTAGGAGTTTGGGACCTCCTGGCCATCAGGGTACTGTAAGCGATACGACTCTGGTCCTGTAACCTTGAGCACGATGAAGGGTCCCTCCCATCGCGAATTATGCTTGTGCATCCCGGTCTCATCCTGGATACAACGAAGGACCAAATCTCCAATGTTGAAAGATCTTGCTTGAACATTCCGGTTGTGGTAACGATAGATGCCTTGTAAGTAGCAAGCCGGCTGAAGCAAGATATTGCATCTAACTTCTTCTGCCGAGTCAAGCTCAAGATGTCTTGCATCACCAGCCTCACCCTCTTTGTACATCTCCAGTCGAGGAGATTGCCACATGACATCAGCCAGTAGTATAGCTTCGGACCCGTAGATGAGGAAGAAAGGTGGCTGTCCTGTGGCTTAGCTTGGTTGTGTGCGAAGCCCCCAGACTACTGACGAGATCTCATTGATCCACTTGCCGCCCTTTTTGTTGTTCTCGTCGTAGAGCCTTTTCTTCAGGCCATCAAGGATCATGCCATTGGCGAGCTCAACCTGATCGTTGGCCCGCGGATGAGCCACTAAAATATACTTTACCTCAATGGCGCTACATTCGCAAAAATCCCAAAACTAATGTGAGTGGAAATTGGATCCCAGATCCATGATGATAGTGTTGAGAAAGCTGAATCAGTGCAAGATGTCGCAGATAAAGCCACCCACTCAATCTACAGAGAGCTTTGTAATTAGCTTGTACTCGATCCACTTCGTGAACTTGTCGATGGCTACCAACACGTGAGTAAAACCTCCTGGCGCAGTTGTCAAGGGCCCTATCATGTCTAGGCCCCAACATGCAAACGGCCATGAAGGTGGTATGATAATAAAGTTGTGTGCCAGGATTTGGGGCTGCTTGCTGAAGAACTGGCACTTTGTACAGCGGCGAATGAGTGCTTTAAGCATCTACCAGTAGAACACGGATCTGAAGGCTTTTCCAACTAGCGTGCGAGAAGCAGCATGGTTTCTGCACGCGCCTTCATGAATCTCCTAGAGTATTTCTCTGCCTTCCTCCGTGCGGACACACTTCATGAGTATGCCTGTGTGGCAGAACCAACCTGAATTACACCGGTTCAAATACGCAAGTCCTCTCTCAAGGGCTCCAACGTACTTCAAACGGTGTAACCCCTTGGCCTGTCGGGTAGAGTCCCGATGAAACCACCTAACTTCCAGGATCGAATAAGGTTACCTCACACGAAGGTGAGTCCAGAGATACAGTCACCATCATATTTTACATCACAGGGAATTACATTACAAGAGTTTTCAAAAGTAATACTAAGTTCCAAATTTAGTAAAATTATTACAAACCGTTAAAGTTAAGGTTCTTGGCAGCGGAAAACAAATGCGACGATTTACAACACATCGTCAAGACGGATGTCATGCTAAGCCCGGGCACGATCACTCGGTATCATCAGTGTTGGCCGGGGACGGATCCCATTCCACGGACCAACCCTTTGGAAGAGCACAGGGCCAAGACAGGGGAAGAGTAGGGTCTTCAAAGACATTACCTGAAAAACATATAACTAGCAAGGCTGAGTATAGTAATACTCAGCAAGGCTTACCTGTCTCATAGTATACTTAGCTATGTAACTAGACTTATGAAGGCTTGTAATGGTTCTGGGTTTAGTTTCAGCTGAAAAACAACAAAGAGTAGATCCTTAATTTCAATTTTTAGCTTTCAGGTTCTAGATGATTATCCATTCTAGGTAAGTAACTATAGCTATTCAAGCATGGTAGAACTTATTATAACAAACATCAGCATTTCTCATCATATAGTTGCTGTTGTTACTCTGTGTGACAAAGGAATCAAGCAGTCTCAATCTCCGTGAGAAACGGACGATTCCTGAATCGAATTTCAACCTTGCAAGGGTAAACCTAACTCACACGCTTGGAACTTTTAGAGTTCATTCCGAAGCAACTGTTTGCCTTTCATTCCGACTCGTGGATCAGAGCCACCACAAGCGACTGCAGGACCATACGCACATCCAATGTGGAGGACGTATGTTTGTAGAGCAACTACACGACCGTACTCCTAGTTGCCCAGCAACACGTATTCCCACACGTCAAATTAAGTAACAGGAAAAACCAAATACAAGTGGTGGGAGGTATGTCCACTCCTCGGGCCGATTGGTTACTAGGCTTACCGCTTACCATATTTCGCGGCATGTGGCTAGTACTTTCAAACGCTTAACCACCGCTACCACACACTGCGACCTTATCAAATTCACCAACACAGACGGGGTATCATCTCAACCATGATACCTCACAAAAATCCCGTCTGTCATCCTTATAGTGATTACAGGATTGTAAACATTGCAACTCCTATATCGCGCGAGTGACAAGAAATCACCCGACTTCTACCGGTCCTATTAGCATAGCGGCTATTCGAACTCAAGTGCTAGTATTCAATATTCTGGTTCCTAGGAAAATGCAACTAGGGTTTTTCATACAATTCCTAAGAACGTAATGCATAGATAGGTAAAGA
Organism: Panicum hallii; assembly: GCF_002211085.1. Lineage (NCBI taxonomy): Eukaryota > Viridiplantae > Streptophyta > Magnoliopsida > Poales > Poaceae > Panicum > Panicum hallii. The sequence continues at coordinate 17,903,390 of NC_038048.1, forward strand.
TAATATAGATTGCAGTGTAAATAAAGTAGGGGTTATGTCCGGGGCTTGCCTTTGCTGGTGGGGCTGGAGTTAGGGATGTTAGCATTATTATCTTCCGAACTTGGGTTCGGGGCTTCAGATAATCCCTTGGCGATGTTCATTTGGTCTTTAGAAATATCCTCTGCAGACTCCTAGGAGATCTCGTAGGTACCGTCTACGGAAGTAGTCGTATCTACATGCGATGCAACCTTACATTCAAAGTGTGCACATAAAACTATTTTACTTCACGATAAAGTTGCAATCCAACACTCATTTAACATATTATTCATATAACAACCAAAAAGATCTGAAACTAAACTTAGATAGAGCTTTAGGTGGACAACTAATTAAGATCGGCTATTTGTTGAAGATTACAACAAAGCTGATTGGGAATAATAGGGGTTCAGCCGATAGAATTTGTAAAGGAGGGAGCTATCTACATAGTTTTAGGAAATCTGCTGATTTCTGTTTGAAAGAGAAATCAGCAGGAGCGGTTTCAATATATGAGCAGAAGAGATTAGCTGATTAGAGTTCATCTGGGGCCAAATTGGCTGATATGGATAGGAATGTCAAAGGTACAGTGCTTCAAGGATAGAACAAGGAAGGATCTTGCTGATTGGATCTAATTATCAGCATGTTTTTGCCTAACTGATGGTTGGTGTATCGGCTTGCCTTAGTCGACGAGGGTGCATCAGGTTTAGCCGATTGATGTGCTTTGGTCATGCTTAACAGAGGCGTGTCGACTGTGCTATCTTACTGATCTAGGGTTGTGTACTTTGGCCTGTGTAGCCGATTGATAGTTGTATCGACTTCCTAATTGATCGATGAAGGTATCGATTATTTTAGCAGAGGGGTGTTTCCTAAAGCAACTGTGTCTTAACTGATCTGTGTGAGTATTGGCGTATCTAGCCGATCGCGTGCATATCGGCAGAGCCGATCCATGCTTTAGCAAAACTAGTTGATTAGTGAACATCGGCTGAGCTGATCTGTGTACGTGTACTAGTCGATCGGTGAATCGGCATATTAACCGATTTAGTGCTTCGCCACATTAGTTGATTTATACATCGGGTAGAACTAGTCAAACTATGCATCCATATGGTCTGTGTCTTGGCGTATTCAGCCGATTGGTGGGTCGGCTGTGTAGCTGGTTTTCACCCTTAATGTTTTCCTATATCTACTGGGGCATATCAGCCGTGTAGCTGATTGTCTTATTCTGCATTGACTGTGCCTAACTGAGATGTGTTTATGTGTTATCCTAGGTAACTAGGTGTGGTTGCATCGGCTTGATTACGTCAGCACAACAATCAATTGACGTACAGCCGATGGGGTCATCTAAACCAGACCTGCTACAAGAACCAGGTGGAACAGAACACTAATATCGGACTAGGCTGATGAGACCACAAGCGCGGAACTAGACTGAAGAGGATGTGGCTGATGGGTTTGTGCCGATAGATGTGTAGCTAAAGAGGGCGTGTGGTGGGTAGGCATATAGCCGATAAGTGTCTTACAGACGCGCAGCCCAAAAGGCATGTGGCTGATAGGGGTGTGTTCTATGGGGATATAGCTGAGGGGGTGTAGCCAAATATCTTAGCCGATAAATCGGCCGATAGAAATGTGTTGGCAGAGAGGGGTAATGAAGGAATTTGATACAGAAAGGAGCCCTAAAAGATTGCAAACTAGACAAGGACAAGGTCGTGATAGAAGAGCACGAGCACTCATGTGAAAGGGTTAACTAAACATCATACATGTCTATCATAAAAATATGAGCTAAGACTATCAAACTGTTGTCGGTCAAAATCCGCTGGCGAGCAGTGACAGGCAACACGAGGAGCCGGGAGGCTTCCAGGACGGCTGGTGGGCCCCGGTCCCTCGGTTAACGGCCCATTAATCCGGCACACACCCTGGCTTGAGGTCGCTAGGTGTGCCACCTGATCCTGCACCTGATCAGGAAGGTGGGATGTATCAAATTCTTGTATGCAGAGACACGTGTAAAGGTCAGTCCGAGCCGTGATCGACTCATCACTTCCTCCCCTGTATCGGCTATGAAGAGCCGATTGCATCAATACCGGATCGGATCTTTGGAACAGGCAATATATATATATATGCTTGACAACAAAATAAATCTTGTTTCATAAATATCGATCTAATCCAATCCACGATAACTAAGCCCTCATTGCATGATCAGAACATCCTAGACGTGATTGAGCCTAACGAATACGCAAAAGCATTGGAACAATCAACCTAAACAGAGATCCTAAAACCAGCCGAAAAGCCGATTCCTATAGCAACCTCTATTCAAGCTACGACCCGATACTAAACATACTGCCGGAACTTTCAACTCATTTGCAAGGCCTAATCTTGCACATATTGAACCAAATCTCTAATAAACAGAAACTAGCCATAACAGATCGGATCTACTGATAAAGATGAAGCAAGACGCAACCATCGCATCCGTGATCGAACACGACGATTACTAAGCACACGTGAGAAACGAACAAAGCATGATCGGGATACAAAGAGAATAACGTTACTCTATGCACGCTAAGATAACTAGTGCTACTCGCCATCTACAAGGCTTTAGAATGAGCAACACATAAAATGAACGAGCAAGGGTGATGCTACCCCGATCATGCGGAGCGTGATCGGAGCCGCATGGCACTTACCCGATGAAAACCCTAGAACAGGAGAGGCGATGCGCCGAGAGTTGTTGATGAATGATTGTGTTTCTTGTTTATTCATGGTACATATTTATAGTCCGTAGACTCGTCCTTCTTAACTAACCCTAATCAAACACGACACGACTCTTAACTGCCTATATCTAAATTTACACGGCCTTTCTGGCCCCAATCATCCGCACAAGGCCCGATTCACAAGCTTATTATAATTATCTTCTAGGCCCAGCTTGCTCCACGGCCCACTTCTGGTCCATCCAGATTATGGCGATAACACATGCCCCCCTGGTTTCGGCAATGGTAATTCCGAAATCAACCATTTTAAAATTGCCTCGACCCTTCAGCTTCCGACCCATACAGCCACGCCCTTTCGACTTCCAACGGATGTGACTGCTCTGTATCAGTCTCCTAGGGAACCATCATGGTGCCGATTCACTTCACCTCTCTGTTTACCTTTATAAACTTACCCCCGGCATCTTCCCCAATCATCTTTCTCTCGCAGCCATTGACAATCGCATTCCTTTCTTTCTTTTGCCATGGCTTCTTCTTCTTCTGCGTCCTCCGTTATTTCTTTTGAATCCGAATCCTCCCGAGAACCCACTCCAGAATACAATCTGATAGCTGCTTATGAAGTCCGTGCCCCCCTACATTGGGATGCAGAGGAGTGGGACTTCCATTCCCAGTCAGAGGATGATAAATCCCTGACTGATGATGAGGATCTCACACTCCTCCTTGGAGCCGAGCTGGAGGAAGACGAAGATGATGTATCTTGGGAGGAAGACTTCTCCTCCTCGGAAGAAAGAGTCGATTCCTTCTCCTCCGAAGAAGATCCGATGGCAGGTAACTTCCTCTTTGGCAGGTCGTCAGACAAAGCTTCCGATGACACCGAAGAAGCCGAAGACGATGAAGGCTTCACCAGCAACAGCAGCAAGAGTGACGATAGCGGCAACAGCAGTAGCGACGATAGTGGTGCTAGTGTTGACCCACCGACCAAGCGCCGCAAGACCACTGGCATGTACTGGTGGTAGGCTGTAGCACCACCACTAGGTTGTTTCAAGGAGCAGTTAGCTCCTCTTTTGTACTTGCTACCCTGTTGTGAATGAAATCCTCTTTTGCATCAGTAAATTTCTTGCGCGTAACAACCTGCTCAAGAGCCGATGGCAACCCATCAGCCTTACAATATACCAATCCGGATCCGAAATAACTTTCCAATTTGTTTCACCCTCTGCCGGACCTCAAATCCAAAATAGATGTCTGGAGATTCTGGGATCCAGGTTAACTCTCAAACTTCTTTTGCTCGTAAACCCTAGCTGCAAAAATCCTCCTCTGAACCTTGAGACGCACATTCGATCCTGCACCGCCAACCCCAGATCTATTCTCCAAGTTCTCGATTCGAGGCTCCCGATGGCGGAATCTTCGAGCACCGCCGCAGCCGTCTTCGGTCTGAAGGTAAACTTCGACCCCCCACCAATTTAATGCAGTAACCGTAAAATTTACTGCGTGGTTAAATGACTCCTTCTTCAACTATCTTGTTTCCTTGGGGTTTTTCAGGCTTCCGATATCATCTTACCGCACCCTTCTTCCCCCAATTCTTTCTGCCTCGGGCCTCATTCTTACGATAAGCCCATAGATCTTATTTCATCTGAAGCCAATCGAATCCCCTTTGTAAGCCAGGACATAGATCTAGAGTCTTGGTCAGATAGCCTTCGCGCTTGGCCAAATCCTCCTGAGGGTTGGATAGTTTGGTATAACAGAATGGCGGACACCTATTAGCCTCTATGGGAATCCATCGGGATAGCCGATGCTCTGTCTCTATCCCTTTCTCCTCTTGAAAAAGACGAGAACCTTCTGAAGACCATTGGCTACTTCTGGTCCGATGCTTTGAACTGTTTCCTTTCTGGGCATGGTCCGATGACACCAACGCTCCTGGATGTTATGATGATCACTGGCTTGGACATCTCATCGACTTGTCCCTCTGCTTACAGGCTTTCTGTAGTCCCCTTCAAACTGTCCTCCAAAGCAGAATGTACTAACTGGAGTGCATACTTGAGCCAACACCAGAAAAGCAAGGGTCCTGTATCGGAGAAAGAGCATACAGCCTTTCTAAATTTGTGGCTTGAACACTTCCTCTTCTGTGGTCCTTCACTTGCTCCAACCAAAAATTATCTCCCTCTGGCTTATGAGCTGGCCAAGGGTAACCCTATTGGCCTTGGTAAATTATTCCTTGGGAATATTTACAGATACCATCATCTGATGACTTCGAGCCTTCTTTCACAGAAAAAACTCAGAACTGGTGGTCCGTGGTGGTTCATCTAGTTATGGGCTCATCTTTACTTCCAGAGCTTCATCCCCAATTTCCCTTCTCTAGTCGGCAATTCTTTCCCTTACCTGAGTGGGAGACAGATTAGATGCGCTAGCTTCGGGCAGGCTTTGTACAGTCTTCCCGGTGGGAAATTGAACCCTCCAGACGCCTTACGTTGGTTTAGGATCTTTTACCGAGGCCTAGACAGCCCAAACTTTCTCCCATATATCAATTCTGAACTCTTTGAGAACCCAGCCATGTTCCGGCTAGCCGATTTCGCCTATGACGCTGACACCAGGCGTCTGTACTCCATTATGGTTCGGCCCTGTCTTCTTCCGGTTGGCATGAGTACTTCCAATCGGATCATAAAGCCAGGGTATGAGTTTTACCAACCGGTTGTGGCGGCCCGGCAGCTTGGTCTTGGACAAGTACCACCTCATTTCCTTCTTCACTTCCTGACATCAAATAGAGTGGATCTCCCTGATGTTGTAACCACCCAAAGGTGTTACAGTCTTTTTTCAGACCTTCCCCTATTTGTCCCTGCCAATCTTGTCTTCACTTCTTTGTTTCTACAGCAGGAAGATGGCCTAGAGCCGATGAATGATGATGGGTCACCCTTTTGTTTCTTGCCAATTGCCCCTGTGGTTCTCTTCGGCAAAAATGCACCTCCTCCTTCGAAGAGCATAATGCAAATCTAGCCGAGCACTGCCAAGCTGACCCCCAAGCGGAAGCGATCTTCTGAAGCTGTTGCCCCCCGAGCTCGTGCCAAGATGAGGAAAGTCCTCGTCAAGAAGATCCAGAAGGAAGCTGCACCATCTTCCCCTAACCCAGAAGTCCCAGTCGCTGACCAGGTTTGGATCACCTTCCCTTTTTTTAATATAATCAGCCTTCTGTTCATGGCCGTCTTCTTTAATTACACTCTTTCCCCCTGCAGCCTGTCATTGTGGATGTCTCTAGTGGGGAAGAACCCCCACGCCAGCAGGGCTTAGCTTTGGAGGTGCCGGAGGATGTGGACGTGCCTATTAGAGCTCTAATCACTCTTCGTGATCCTGATGCGACAGTCCTGGAGGGTCCCTCTGCACGGTTGATGTCCCAGCTGCTTCGCCAGGTTCGCAGGAGCCGGTCGTGACCGCGTCACTTGTCAGCCCTCCTCTGGAAGGACCATCCACCGCCTTAGCCACTGCCGACCTCCCTACGTGAGAGACACATCTAGCAGAGCCGACCGCTATCTCATCGGCTGTTGCCCCTTCTTCTGGAGATGTGGCTCTTCCGGACTCTACTGTCATCGTCCAGCCTTCGGAAGGGATGCGCCCTCAGGAGCCGATTGCTTCTTCATCGGCTATCGCCACCTCTCTCTCAGGACAGGTATGCTTTATTATTTTTAATTACTTCAGTCTTTCTCCCGCACTGCCTTGCTCACCCTCTTTTCCTCCAGAATCTGAATCTTTCGGAGCTCCTTGCATTCGATCCTGCATCAATTGGGTCGGCCATACTGCAAGCCGATGACCCTCACCTGGACTTGACCAGCACTGCCAATCGACTCCTCCACATGAAGAATCTTCTATCGGGTCCGATCGACGCCTTGCTCCAGGATTCCAGCGCAGTGAAACAAATCCTTGATGAGGTCAACTCCCAGCTCCCTGTGAGCCTTCAGGTCAAGCTTTTGCCGGCCGGGTACCTCCCTTCTTTTTGGGCAAAGGTGGTAGAGGCTCGCCATAGGATTGAGACTCGGCGCTCTCAATCGCTCCTGAGAACTATCATCGCCGAGAGGTGCCAGTCAGTCAACAAGAAGAAAGCTGCACTCGACGCCAAGACTGACACATCTGCCTCCGCCCAGCGGCTTCATCTCCTGGAGAGAGAACTAGAAGATCTCGAGGCTAAAGTCCGGGCCACCAAGCAGCGCATTCAGGAAGAGAAGGATCTTATCACGGGCTCCAAGCAGGAGGCAGTGGTCTTGACTGCCGAACTGAAGGCGGACTTGGCCGAGCTGAGTGGCCTGAGCAAACAAGTGGTGCCAGGGATGGACGAAGAGGACGAAGCGGTGATTGCTGAAGTTGATCGCATCCGTCTCGACGCCATTGCTGCCATCAATGATTTCCTCCAGAAAACCTGCCCAAGATGAACTCTGTATTTACATGTCGTGACCCTGAAGTCGATGGTCATACATCGGCTATTTAGTAACCCGTGGTGTTTAATTGCTACAAAGACTTCTAAAGTCGATGGTTTTACATCGGCTGTTCTAATGCCTCTCGTTAACGTATGGGCCGATCATACTCATCGGCCTCCTTTTTCATTTTTTTTTTGTCTTGCCAATGCCATCGGCTTTGCCCATGTCACCTTGCCTGATGGGTGCCATCGGCTTCACTGCTCGTCGACCCACATACTTGGGAAGTATTTCTTAAGATGTTGACCATTGACTGCCACTGGAAACTTGATGCCATCCATTTCTTCAAGCATGTACGCATTCCCAGGTAGGACCTGGTCAACCCTGTACGGCCCATGCCAACTTGGGGACCACTTGCCATATGCCGCGTCCTTAGTTCCCAATGGTAATACTGCTTCCCAGACCAAGTCTCCTACTTGAAATTCCTTCGGTTTGACCTTCTTATTATACGCACGGGCTACTTTAGCCTTATTCTCCTTGATCTTCTCTAGCGACCAGAGCCTGAGTTCCGTAAGGTCCTCAACATTGTCACTCATCGGAGTAGCATATTCTTCAGCTGTTAAGTCATTCTGTAATTCCACGTGCCTTGACCCAGCCGTAATTTCCCACGGTAACATGGCTTCCTGCCCGTAGACCAAGTGATAAGGGGAAGTTTTTGTCACCCCATGACAAGATATACGGTATGCCCACAATGCTTCTGACAAGACCTCGTGCCAGCGTCTGTGGTATTCATCAATCTTCCTCTTAATCAACTTGATAAGGCTCTGATTGGACGCTTCGGCTTGTCCATTTGCCTGAGCATAATATGGAGATGATCTAATCAGCTTGATACCCATATCAGCGGCAAACTTCTTGAATTCCTCTGAAATAAAAATTGAGCCACCATCTGTTGTAATGGTCTGAGGGATCCCAAATCTATGAATGACGTGTTCCTTGACGAACTGAATAACATCTCTAGATGCCACCGATTTCATTGGAACCGCTTCTACCCATTTGGTGAAATAATCTCTGATAGCTAAAATGAACTGATGACCCTTGCTAGATGAAGGATTAATTTTGCTGATCATATCCATGCCCCAGCCTCTGAACGGCCATGGTTTAATAATGGGGTTCATCACGGACGCTGGTACCAACTGGATCTTTTTGAACCTCTGACATGCTTGACACCCTTTATAATACTTAAAACAATCTTCCAGCATGGTGGGCCAATAGTACCCTGATTGCCTAATTAGCCACTTCATCTTGTGAACCGACTGATGAGTCCCACACGTTCCTTGATGGACTTCATGCAGGAGCCGATTGGATTCGATTGGCCCCAGGCATTTAAGCAGCAACCCCTCCAAGGTCTTGTAGAACATATCATCCCCTATCAGGACATACCTCATGGCTTTGTATCGTATCCTCTTGGGTGCCCCCCGAGCCGAATCCTTCAAGTAATTGAAGATATCGGCTCTCCAATCTCCCTGGTCCAGTAGGTACGCCTAATGATTTGATCCATCAGTTTTGTACCCTGAAGCCAGTTGCGCCAGATCATTGGCCTCTGCATTCTGAGCTCTAGGTATCCAATAGAAATTTATATACGTGAACTGGGCTATTAGTTCCTAGCATTGCACCCACAATGGGAATAGTAGCTCACTTTCACACCTATATTCTTCTGTGAGTTGGGAGATTACCAATTTTGAGTCCCCGAAGACTTCTACTGCTTCGGCTCTGGCCTCCAGAAGCAATTCCATACCTTTAGGCACCGCCTCGTACTCTGCAAGGTTGTTGGTACAGGTAGTAGGTAATCTGATCGAGAAAGAATACGTTGCCCCCCGAGGCGATACCAGCAGGATACCGATGCCACATCCGTCTCCACAAACTGATCCGTCGAAGTACATAGCCCAAGCTCGTACGGAAAGCGCTGCTATGTTGGTATTAACCCTCTCAGCAATGAGATCCGCTAACGCCTGCCCTTTGACTGCTTTTGCGGGTTGATATTGGATATCGAACTCTGATAATGCAAACATCCATTTTCCCAATCGGCCTTTCAACACCGAAGCCGATAGCATATGCTTTATAACATCCAATTTGCAAATGATGATTACCTCAGCCGATAACAGGATATGGCAAAGCTTGGTGCATGTAAAAAATAAGCAAAGGCAGAGTTTTTCCATATCGGGTTACCTTGTTTCTGCGTCCAGCATCCTTCTGCTGAGATAAAATACCACCCTCTCCTTGCCATCATATAATTGTACTATCAATGAAGCAATAGAGGTGTCGCCAACTGACAAATATATGTAAAATGGCCTATCTTCTTGTGGTGGCACCAACACAGGCGGTCTCGACAAATATTCTTTAATTTCTTCGAATGCCCGTTGCTGTTCTGCCAACCAGCGGAATTCTTCATTGGTTTTGATTTTCACTAACTCCATAAAGGGTTCAATCCGCCCAGATAGATTAGAAATAAACCTCCTGACGAAGTTAATCTTGCCAATAAGCTGCTGGAGCTCCTTCTTGGTAGTGGGTGGCACCATAGTGCGTATAGCTTCCTGACTTTTTAGGCCAATCTCTATTCCTCTTTCATGAACCAGAAAACCCAAAAACTGCCCGGCTGACACGCCAAAGGCACACTTTTTTGGGTTCATCCTGAGTCCGAACTTTCTAGTTCGTTCCAGAACCTGCCGTAAATCATCCAGATGTCCCTCGACCGATGCTGACTTTACCACGACGTCATCGATGTAAATTTTCACCAGATTGCCGATCAAATCATGGAAGATGTGGTTCATGGCACGCTGACACGTAGCACCAGCATTTTTCAAGCCGAAGGTCATAACCACATACTCGAACAGGCCCACCGCTCCAGGCACTCTGAATGCAGTTTTGTGTATATCTTCAGGGGCCATGAAAATTTGATTGTAACCAGCATTACCATCCATGAAACTTAAAATTTTATGGCCGGCAACAGCATTGATTAAAGTCTCTGCAATAGGCATTGGGTATTCATCCTTCAGAGTGGCCCTATTGAGATCCCTAAAATCTACGCACACCCGCCATCGGCCATCCTTCCTCTGCACAGGCACAACGCTGGAGATCCATTCGACGTACCTGCAAGTCCTGATAAATCCAGCTTCTACCATCTTCTCCACTTCTTTTTTCACTTCAACCAGGACATCGGCTTTCATTTGGCGTGGCCGCTGTTGGAACGGTCAAAATCCACTTTTAAGAGGGAGCCGATGCTCAACTATACTCCTATCCAGCCCAGGCATCTCTGTATAATCCCAGGCAAAACAATCGGCATATCCCTTCAGCAAAGTTATCATCGGCTCTCGTAGGGATGGATGCAATTTCTTACTTATGAACGTTGGTCATGGCTTATCCCCAGGACCAATATCTATTTCCTCAAGTTCATCAGCCGATGTGAAACCATATCCTAACTTTCCATCTTCCGTTAGATCAATGCTGCAGATGGAAAGAGAAGATAGTAAAAAGAATTCCAGCCGATCGTTGAGATCGGCCGCTCCACGCATCCCATTATTTTCCAAGTTTTTATAAAAATAATAAGGCCGGCTGCCAGCGCTGGCCATCCCATAATGACTATGTAAAATACTTGACATTAAAAATTTAATTTTTTGGAGCCGATTGCAGGAATCGGCCTTCATAACTTCGCTGTAATGCCTCGTTTCATGCGCCTCCTTTATTCTGTAAGGCCGGTGGATAAGACCAGCCTTACTCCGTTTTTTGTAGCCTCGATGCGATCACATCCTTCTAAGCTCATCCCTGAAATCGGCTCTTGATCTTCCGCATCCCAGATGCTCATGGCAGCATGCGAAATTTCAATCGAGTCATCTGCCTGAACCACTTCCTTCTCCGTCCCACTGGATCAAATGCTGATGCATTGTGGAGGGGATGCAACAGTTAGTGTGAATCCAGTCCCTACCAAGTAAGACATTGTAGGTGCTTTTGCTGTTAATGACAAAGAACATGGTTGGGACAGTCTTGTTTCCGATGGTGAGATCTACACTGAGGACGCCCTGAGCTTCTGAAGTCTGCCCATTAAAGTCACTTAGCGTGACATTAGTCTTGATCAGGTCTCCGGTGGACCGCCCCAAACGGCGCAGAACAGAGTATGGCATGATGTTAACTGCCGCTCCCATATCCACCAGCATCCTGTTAATGGGCTGACCGTTAATATACCCTTTAAGATACAAAGCCTTCAGGTGCTTGTAGTTCTTGGCTTGTGGCTTTTTGAATATCACCGGCTGTGGTCCCAAATCAAGCTGGGCTACTGATGGCTCTTCGCGGGTCCAAGCATGGAATTCTGCAGGAAGTACAAAAGCCATATGTGTATCAGCCGATACCTTCTTATCGGCTTTTGTTGACTTGGGCCGCCATTCCTTTCTGGAAGGGCGTGACTCCTTTTCCTGCACATAATGGACTTGTTCTGCCAGATCCGGTCGCGCTTTTCTTAATGTCTCGATGTACTTGGCCTTGGCTTCTTCCAATCTACGCAGCCGCTGAACCCTGCGCTTCTGGGAACGATTAAGTCCATTAGGGCACCAACATGGACGATGATACCTATCCTCCTCTTCATCTTCCCTTCACGGTGATCGAACCCGCTCTTGCCGGGTTGGAACAGGTCCTAGCCATTGAAAAACCGAGCCCCTTGCATCTGGCTTCATAAGTCCGCACTCTGGGCAATCCCTGATAGTAGGCAGCCGGCTCATACCAGAATCCCAACAGTACCTGAAAAACGGGCAGTGCCAATGATCGCGGGCATCTTCGTGCTTCCTCAAGCACTTTCTAGTGCGATGCTCGTATTCTTCTTCCTTAGATTCCCGCTGGAGGCGCTGCTGGTACTAGTATTCATATTTCCTGAGAAGATCACAAGAAGTTGGTCGTTGATTCCTCGCATACCTTACTTGTTCTTCTGTGACATATTCTTTCCTGTCTTTTTGGGGCCGATCGCTGGGATCAGCCTCTTTATTCTTGACCTGGCGGCGTGATGCCACCCCCGCCATGTTGATGTCGAGCACGAAGTCCAGCTGTCGCCTTGCAGACCGGTCGTAATTTTCTACCATGTTCACACCAGGGAAAGGCTGAGTGTCAACCTTCATGGCGGTCTGGCCTAGGATCAATCGGCCCTGCTCAATAGCCGATTGGATTTGCCGACGGAGCTCCTTGCAATCACTCATGCTGTGGGTAAAGGAGTCATGCCATTTACAATATGATCTTCCTTTCAACTCCTGCGCCGTGGGAGGCTTGTATCCTTCTGGAAACTTCAACTGTTTCTCTTTCAATAATAAGTCAAAAATTTGTTCGACTTTACCCACATCAAAGTCAAACCCCTTTGCAGGCCCAGTTTGCTTCACCCACTTGCAAGGTACAGGATTTGCGCCGTGAGCCCATTCTGCAACTGATACTTCCAGTTCTTACCCAGAGTCTATCGGCTTCTTCTGTATCAGCTACCGCCACTTGACGCTTAAATTTTTCTTGGTACAGCTCAGGACGATGCTGCTCATGCGTCGTCAGCTTCTAGACTAGATGTGCCAAAGAGGTAAATTCCAATTGAAAAGCTAGATCTCTGATCGGCTTCAATAATCCCAGTGATGCCAATTCAACTGCTTTCTTCTCTGAAATCCGTGTTGAATAACATCTGTTCTTCATCTCCCTGAAGCGTCAAACGAACTCTGCCACGGTCTCTCCATGCTTCTGTCGTACCTGCGCCAGATCGGCAATTCCTGCCTCTACAGCTTCTGAATGATACTGAATATGGAATTGTTCTTCCAGCTGCTTCCAAGTACGGATAGAGTCAGGACCTAATGACGTATACCATCCGAAGGCCGGTCCTATGAGCGATTGCGAGAAGAACCTTACTTGCAACGGATCCGATACAGAGATCATACCCAACTGTGCCAAATATCAGCTCACATATTCAATAGAACTAGAACCTTCTGCCCCACTAAATTTGGTAAACTCAGGGAGCTGATACTTGGGCGGCAGTGGGATTAGATCATAGTCACTTGGATACGGCTTAGTATAGCCGATCGCCCTCCTCTTTGGTAATATGCCAAACTGATCCCTCAGAATGGCGCTGATTTGCTCTGCTGTTTGTAACCCAGGGGCCGAGTGGATACTGTCGTGACTCGGCCCGGTAGCATAAGTTGCCAACCATGCTTGCTTGTCTGCGTCGGCTCCAGAAACCCCTCCAGCTGCTTTCTGTGCAGAATGTACCACGTTATTGCTGTCCGGTATGTACGCACACATATAGCCATGTGGGATCTCCTTGGGTGGCTCGCTGAAGAACTGATGATCCATGGGATCACCTCCCACTTTATAAACCACATAAGCTGGAGCACCATGTGATTCCGCAGCTGCGAGCGCATAAGGCAATGGAGGTCTGGTTTGGAACGCCAATTCTCCCTTATGACTTCCCAAGGTAGGCCCAGTTGGAGAATGCTGATGCTTCATAATTTCTTGGACCACATGCAAAGCTACACGCTCGAAAGCATTGACCAAACTTTCAGAATGTCGGTGCAATGAGTGAGCCACCACATAATTTACCTCCTGCCGCAGAGCTCTAGTACGGTCTTCAGATGGGATAGACAGATCTACTCCGTCAAGAGCACCTTCGGGTGAAAACCCTCTCCACCTGACACCGTGGTTGCGAGTCCTTTCAAAAGAGCCGATGAGATCGGCTTCAAATTGAGTCTTGATTTCATCATATCTCTGCTTATGCTCAGCAGAGAGCTCCTCTTAAGTGATTGGATCGTCTCTTGCCATTCCGTCGTCCGCGATTGATGAAGTCAACGGTGATGATGAAGTCGATGAAGATGATGGTGACGATGATGACGAAGTCGATGAGGATGGTCCCACTGGGCGTGCCAGAATGTGTTGTCGGTCAAAACCTGCCGGCGAGCAGTGACAGGCAACATGAGGAGCCGGGAGGCTTCCAGGACGGCTGGTGGGCCCTGGTCCCTCGGTCAACGGCATAGTAATCCGGCGCGCACCCTGGCTTGAGGTCGCTAGGCGTGCCACCTGATCCTGCACCTGATCAGTAAGGTGTGATGTATCAAATTCCTGTACGCAGAGACACGTGTAAAGGTCAGTCCGAGCCGTGATCGGCTAATTACTTCCTCCCCGGTATCGGCTATGAAGAGCCGATTGCATCAATACCGGATCGGATCTTTGGAACAGGCAATATATATATATATATATATATATATATATGCTTGACAATAAAATAAATCTTATGATTGGTACTCAGCAGGTGAAGTAAATTATATGACATGCAAGGCTATAAGCAAGGAAAAGCTGACATGGTTTAACTGCGATAAGCATTTTTAGTTGGTCAACTTTTATTAAGCAAGCTTAACTAAGTGTAAGTATATACCAAACCCTTAAACCAATAACAATAATAGATAAGCATCATCATAATTAAACAAAGAACACCACTTTAGACCATCTTAAAGTTTAGTTACCATGTGAGTGTCCAAGCCGCTCTTAACCATGAGCACGGCTGATATATCAGTTTTCACTCTGCAGAGGTTGTACACTTTACCCACAATTCGCGTTTCCCAATTTGCCCGAGGTAGCTAGCCTCTTAAACACTTCCGAGGTGAGTGGCAAGGGATTCACTATGAGGCCTTTACAAATATTCCCTAACTTATGACAATCCGCTAAGGTTTCAAGTCAAAGCGGTCATAACCCTCCCTAATGAGATAATGCCTTAGCCAAGGACCACATATATCAATATGCCTCAAGAGGACCAAGCTATACACCGACGATGCAACCCCTCTTGCCCTTTCGGTAAGATTATCATAAGCTAAGGTTTCTAATTAATTAGCCAAGACCAGAGCCATGCAGTATTGTGGTTGTACTGTTTTCCTGGGTGGTTCTCCATGTTTTAATTAATACAATGATCTTAATCATCATCAATAAAGTATTCCATAACATGTGTCAACCAGTGTAATATGATCCCTAGATTGTCCAACCATCATCTAAGTAAAAGCAACTAGCATAGCTACAATATAAATAATAACCCAGGTTTAATCAAGGAAATTCAACAAAAACTAGGCACATCCTTAAATAGGGATCCATCATATTCTAGACACATGCATGCATATAAAGTAAATGTGTATATTTATAATATTATTGGAACTGAAGTATGATCAAGGACCACTTGCCTTCGTTAACAAACTGCTGCTGTTCAGGAACGTCTTCGAAGCTCGGCTCTTGCGGACCCTCGAATTGCGTATCGTCTATCATAGCACACAAATACATACAAACAAACAAATATAATAAATAAGAAACAGTACACCAATCAATATAAATGAACAAAATAATATAATGAAGCTACTGCATATGCCGCAAGGATTACGTGAGCGCAAGAATCGACGAAAACGGAGTTAAAACGGAGAAGTTAGGGCTAAAATATGATTCTAGGGGCTTATTTGTAGAAGACTTGAAACTAAAAGGGCTCTGGTCGAAGAAACCGAGGGCTAGATCATAATTAAACCTTAGACCTAGGGGTTAAATTGCAAAACAGAAGGGTCTAGGACTGCAGGTTCTATTTTTAAAAAAGATAGGGGCCTAAACAAAAGTAAAAGGATCTATTCGTGAATACTTTTGAACTACCGTGGACTGCGGGTTGATTCCTACAATCTCGAGGGCTTAAATGCAAAACTGCCACTATTTGATGCGGGGGACGGCGCGGAGCGGCGGCGGGAGGCACCGGCGGTGGTTCGTGCAGTGGCACGCGGCGGTGAGCAGCGGAGCAGCATCGGGGAAACGCGTAAACGCGCTCCCTGCCTCGGTTTCAAGCGCGGTTTGCTCTGAAAGATAGCGGGCGTCATGGGGAATCGATTTAGAGGCTTTGGGAGCGACAGGATCGACCAAAGCGGTGGCTCAGGTTCAACGGTGAGGCCGTGCAGGCGCGGGGAAGCAAGGGAGAGGGAGAGAGACAGCGTGCGAGTGCCATTACCCCACTGCGATGCTCCTGCGGCGGTTGTTCGACGGCGGGGATGAGTGAAGCAGCGGGGCGGCGAGCTCCCAAAACTTGTCAATGGTAGCGGCGATAGGGGCTTGGGATGCTAGGGTTTTTGCGGGCGGAGGCGGCGGCTACAGCGTGGGGTAGCTAGGGCACGGGTCGGCGGCTTAAATAGGGGCGGCTGCGGCTCCTAGGCATGCGGGCTCGAGGCGGCGCGCGGCGAGCGGCACCGCATCGGGGTTGGACTCGGCCTCGAGCCTGAGCCTAGCTCGAGGTCGGGGATGACCCTGGCGGGTGGGCCCTGGTAGTCAGCGGGAGAAGGAGGGGAAAGAGAGAAGAGCGGGCCATGCGGGGTGAGCTGGGCCGGGGAGGCTGTTGGGCCGCGCGTGGAAGGGGAGGAAGAATGGAGAAGGAAGGGAGGCCGTGGGCCGGGCCGAGCGGGAGAGAAGAAAGAGCTGGCTAGGCTGGGCCGCAAGAAAAAAAAGGAGAGGAAAAAGAAAAAGGATAGTGGGCCGGGCCCAACAAGGAATTGAGAGAGAAAAAGAAATGCTTTCAAATGCATTTGAATTTGAATTTAAAATTTAAATTCAAATGGAAGACAATCAATAAAACAATGCAAAGGGGCATGAAATGCACAAACCTATAGTTCCTTATATTTCTTTTTATGTTTTATTAATTGATATTAATTCATGATAAATGCTCTAAAATTCAAAATGAGAAGATAAAAACCTCATGGTCCTAAGAGAATCCTAGCATAATTTATTTAAGTTCCTAAATTCAAAATTAGGGCGTTACAACAGTGCGCAGTTCGAGAGTCCACAAGAGCAAGGCTGTGAAGACGTTCTTGAGCAGCAGCAGTACTTTGACAAAGGCAAGTGGTCCTTGATCATATTCCGGTCCTAATAACTTTCTAAATACACAAATTTACTTTATATGCATGCATGTGTCTAGAATACGATGGATCCCAAACTAAGGATGTGCCTAGTTTCTTTTGAACTTCCTTGATTAAACCTAGGTTTTTATATTTATGTTGTAGCTATGCTAGTTGCTTTTACTTAGACTTGGTTGGATAACCTAAAAATCACGCTACACTTGTTTAACTTCATGTTCTGGAATACTTTATTTGTAATAAGTTCAAGAGCATTGCATTAATTGGAATATGGAGAACCACCTAGGAAAATAGTGCAACCACAATACTATATGGCTCTAGGTCTTGGCTAATTAATTAGAAACTTTAGTTTATGATAATCTTACCGAAAGGGCAAGAGGGGTTGCATCGTCGGGGTATAGCTCGGTCCTCTTGAGGCTTTATGATATGTGGTCCTTGGCTAAGGCACTTCCTCATTAGGGAGGGTTATGACCGCTTTTACTTGAAACCTTAGCAGATTGTCATAAGTTCGGGAATCTTTGTAAAGGTCTCGTAGTGAATCCCTGCCATTCACCTCGGAAGTGTTTAAGGGCCTTGCAAGCCTTGGCATTAAGGGAAACATGAGTTGCGGGTAAAGTGTACAACCTCTACAGAGTGAAAACTGATATATCAGCTGTGCTCACGGTTAAGAGCGGCTTGGATCCTTACATGATAATTGAACTTAAAGATGATCTAAATTGATGTTGTTTATTCATGATGTTGTTACTTATCTCTTTTATTTATTTAAGGGTTGGTATATACTTACACTTAGTTAATGCTTGCTAAATAAAACTTGGTCAACTAAAAATTCTTATCGCAATCAAACCATGTCAGCTTTTTCTTGAATTTATCCTTGCATGTCATATAATTTACTCCACTTGCTGAGTATGAACTATAAGTGTACTCAAGCTTGCTTTATTAAAATCAATGCTGCTCAAAACAAGATAATTATCCAGAGTTCCCAGAAGATTTTAAAGAGTTCTAGGCGTATGTGTCCCAGTCATCTGCCTATGAAGTTGAAGTCCGCTGCTAGTTATAAACATTTATTTATTCATTTAAGATTAAGACTTTCGATCATGTAATAAAGTACTATGATACTCTCTTTCGTTATGATATTGTTTCGGGTATACACTTGTATCGTCTATCATATGTGTGGAACTTGATCCTAGCGCACATATGAGATGCATTCGGTTCCTTTCCAAAACTAGGTGTGACAGTTCACCATCAAATCCTTGCCGTTATATATTGCACGCCATGATTCTTTTTGATCCTTAATTCCAAAACTTGGGGATTTGGATTCAAGGCTCGGGGGCTACGGGACACATGTCATCAGCGGCTTATTTTTCAAATCTGCTTGAAGATAAGTATAGAAGTCTCAAGTTTAAGTTGACCCTTAGCCTGATTCTACAAGTTAACCTAAGGCTCGGGGGCTATTCCATATGGAGTGCGAGTTTAATCGCACCCTATATAAAGAAGATTGGACAACTACTCGGGACATGAGCACCTCAAAGCCTCGACGCAGCTAAAGAAGTACTCGAAGGACACTTTCAAGATGAAGTTCGGGAGAACTCGAAGACACCTTCAGAAGTACTCGATCACCTGCAGTACTCGGCTATGAAGAGCTCGGAGGCTTGTCAGACCCGGGCACACGGGACTGCCCACATGGCACACTTCTTCTAGGATACGGGATGGGACATGACCCATATCCTACATCTATTGTAACTACTCGTAATGCAGTAGGATTACTCGTATAGTAGTTAGACTAGTCGGACTTGATAGTAAACTACCCAAGAAGTACTCGGGTAGGACTCCTGAGCTTATACCCAACTAGGACTTCCATGTAAACCTGTCCCCCCAGACTATATAAGAGCGGATAGGTGACTCCTGAGCTTATACCCAACTAGGACTTCCATGTAAACCTGTCCCCCCAGACTATATAAGAGCGGACAGGTGACTCCTGAGCTTATACCCAACTAGGACTTTCATGTAAACCTGTCCCCCCAGACTATATAAGAGCGGACAGGTACCCCCTCGGGGACAATCATCATCAAAGGCAATACAAACCACACAGGACGTAGGGTATTATGCACTCAGCAGCCCAAACATGTCTAAAACCTTGGGTTCCTTTGCACCTTCGAGTTCCTGATCTCGGTGACACCCTACCTACAAACTCAACACCTCAGGGGTATCTCTCGGTGGGCATGGCGGTAAAACACTAACATTCCCTACTTCCCCTCACTCTCTCCCTATTTTCTAGGCACTACCTAGGCACAAGAGAGGGTGAGTTGTGTTGTGTTTCCAAATTCTACCCCCCTTCCCTCATATGTATAAGGGTGTCCAAGTGGGTTCCCGGCCGGCAATCTCGTGGGTCATGCAACACTGCCTTCAGGAGTGCACAGGAGTTGACACGTGGAAGCTGGAGGTGCGGGGGCCCAGTGGCAGTTCGGCTGAACTAGGGGTTCGGCCAACCCCTGGCCACCGCCTTTGGCTAGGAGACTGGTAAGTGGGGCCTTATGTTGGTTCTGGGTGGCCCGATCATTTTTGGGGCGGTTTGCCTTGGTTGTGGGCCCATGGATCCTTGTGCTTGCGCCTGATTCGCCGGAGAGGTGTGTTTCCTTGAGAGTGTGTTTCCTTGCTCTTGAGGTGTGTTTAGGATGTCATATGGGTCCTTCAATGCTTTTGCTTGCTCGTGATTGGCCAGCAGTTTTACACTTGGATTATGCTTGCTCTTTCATGCAATTTCAGTCCAAATTCACCTGCACACATTTTTAGACCAACATCCGTGGGATCCGTTAGATAATGATCCTATTCTAATGTTAGCCCATGCTTTTATTCAATTTTTCTGCAGGATTTGATGGTCGAAATTAGTCCGCAACGAGCGTCAATAGACGTCCGTACGTCGAAGCCACCGTACGTGCAGTGTATTTTACCGCTAATATAATCAACGAAGAGTTGGTATATTGGCAGCACCTTAAGTAAGCCACTGCTTGAGGGTAGCGTTTGGTTCGCGTCACCGATGTGAGAGTCAAGCTCTCCCAGTTGACTGAGGATCCTTACCTTCTTACCTTAGCTTAGGTACGTCGTTACAGAATGTGAAGGTCGATTGTGCCCAAAAATATGTTTCCATAGAAAGTAATATGCTATAAATCAGTCAATATAAACATAAGTTAGATAGCCACCTAGTCATATTCCCATAATCCCCTAGGGCTTTACGAATTAGGAGTCATCATTAACGAACCAACTGTGGGATCAAGAACAGCGACTAGAGGGGGGGTGAATAGGCGGTTTAAAACTAAAATCAACAACACTAGAGAAATTTAATTAGTAACAAAAAAGAGTCCTATGTCAAGCAACTACTATCTCTAGAAAGGTTTACAACCTAGGGTGACAAGATACAATTCAAGCTCTAGTAGAGTAAATTGCTCAAAATAAAATAACAATTAAAGTGAGCAAGAGAGATAACCAAGCTTGACACACAAATTTTTTCCCGTGGTGTCGATGACTTGCCGGTCACCCCTAATCCACGTTGAGGTGGATTCCAAGAATCAACCGCTCCTCTATCAAGAACCTCTTGATCTTGAGCCGGCTTGAACCAAGGAACCACTCCACACCTCGATTCCACTAGAGTTGCTCTTCACCACTCCGGTAAGGTGAGCACAAAACCTTTCACAACCGAAATTAGGGCTTCTCAACAATCTCCTTCAAGAAGCTCCACGAAATCACCTTCTCCAAGCCGTCTAGGGAGCGGCAACTCCCAAGAGTAACAAGCCAATGACCCTTGCTTGAAGATTCTCTAGTGCCACAAAGCTCAAACTCTTGATGCAATACACTAGGAAGCACTATAAATCCTTAGCAACTGTGTGAGAGAGAGAGATGTCTTAGCTCTATGGTGTCAAGAATGCAGTCCAAATGGCCAAGAGAGTGACCCAATGGCCGGGCATTGGGTATATATAGACATCCCATCAAAAACTAGCCGTTACAGACTTTTCTGCAAGATCGCGGACTGTCCGGTTTCAAAAACCGGACCGTCCGCCGTTATAAGCCAGAGAGACAGAGAGCAATAAATGCGTGTCAGAACTAGCCGTTACAGCCCTGGCGGACCGTCCGCGCACAATCGGCGGACCGTCCGCAGTTAAGATTTCCACAACTCCAGAGACGAAACAGTCTCTGGAACAACACTGAAATTAGCCAGCGGACCGTCCGCAGTTCATCCTAGAAAAACAAGCAGAGATAGCAATGTTTCTGGTTCAATTTAACAAAAGGCCTGCGGACCGTCCGCGCCCCAGCGGCGGACCGTCCGCAGACCAGACCACAAGTCTGACCAGAGAACACCCTTTCTGGAACGAAGAGAGTTAGAGTGGTGGACCGTCCACCTAAGTGGACCGGACCGTTCGCCAGTCACAAGAAATTCCCACTGAACCTTCTGTAACAGTAGCGGACCGTCCGCGCCCATGGAGGGGACCGTCCGCGCTTGAGCAGTCAGCTCTCAAACTTGTTCTTTTTCAAAACCCGACAAAGCGTAGTTAGCCCTCATGCATGCACCTAGACATTTTGAGCAAAATGGCACTAGAGACCCGTCAAGCACGAGTACATGACCCCTCTTGATAGTACGGCTATCTATCCAACAAATCCGGTCATTTTTCATCCACTAAACACCTTGTGACCGGTAAAAATCAAAAGACCCTATTTTATACCTTTGCCTTGAGGCCAAGCTTTGCTCATCATCTCCAAAAATCCACACGTTCACAAATAACTCTCATTCATCCGTGGATCAACCTATACTCATTTTCTCAAAAGGAATTGTTAATCCACAAACTGTTGTCATTAATTACCAAAACTCGAATTAGGGGCCTAGATGCTTTCACCAACGCATTTTGGAAATGCTATTTTGTGGTCAAGTTTTAAGAAAACAAGTTTTTAACGCTCGTTATATGTTGGTGTTTTACCGGCTGCCCATCGAAGGGTATACCCAAGGTGGTAAGTTTTAGGTGAGGAGACGCCGAGATCAGGAACTCAAAGGTGCAAGGAACACAAAACTTAGACAGGTTCGGGCTGCAAGGCGCGTAATACCCTACGTCCTGTATGGTAGTTTGTATTGCCTTTAGTGTAGAATGATCTGATGATCCTGTTTTGAGAGGGTCCCTGTCCCCCCTTATATATCTGGGAGGACAGGGTTACATGAATCCCAACTGATACTAGCCAAGGAATCGTACCAGAACATATCTCGTGTAGATTCCTTCTGTATCGGTTAGCTTTTATCTCCTATTTAGACGGGATAAATAAGAGATAAATGGGATAAATAAGAGATAAGACGGGCTTTATCTCTTAAGCCTGTTTAAACTACGTTATGTACACAGTCCCGTGGCCCCGGGTCTGACAAGCCCCCGAGCTCTTCGTAGCTGAGTACTATAATACTTCCTTCAGAGATTGGCTTGCTTTTAAAATTATTCCACCCAAGCATGTATTGTAGAATGAGATTGAATTGTCAACTATCTATAAAATCGTATATATATTTACAGATTATGCGAGGAGATTTAAGTTAAGTTACCCTTCCATGTCCTGCAATACTAGATGCACTTTTAGCTTTCCACACGAAAATATTCTCGTTCGATTTAGAGTCATATACTCTCATGGTAGATATATAAACTTGGAGTAGATATAATAAACTTTGAGTAGATATCTAGGATTGTGCGCAAGTATGTCTTGTATACCATGTCCTCAAATCACCCTTCCGTGTCCTGCAATACTATCTGCAATTTTAGCTTTCTGCGTGATAATATTCTCGTTCGATTTAGGGTCGTATACTCTCGTGGCGGTATATAAACTTCGAGTAGATATCTAGGATTGTGCGTACATATGTCTTGTATGCCATGTCTTCAAATCAATCCGGAGTAATTTTTTGGTCAATATAGGTAAGTTTTTTTTGGCTCAAGGTCGAGTAAAAATAGCACAAATAGTTAGTAGATTGTAAACATGGTACAAAGTTTAGACTCCACGTGATACGATTAGTAAGTTTGAGGATCTGAATATGCATTTTGAAAGTTTGGAAACCAGGATGACACGTTGGATCAAGTTCGACTACCAGCGGTGTATTTTACTATTTTATTAGCACCTAATTACTAATGTATATCTATAAACCCACGTTACATGAGTGAAGTGGTTTAGAGTTGTGTCAATATAGGATGTTAGTCTAGTTAGAGATGGTTATCTCCCTAAGGATTATAATGCTCTAGTAGCTTTGCTTCCCCTTATCCTTGCTCCTATATTGCAGAAGTGTATTACCACTAGTTTAGGTTTAGTCTTTTAGCTTGTTTATCGAGATCTTATCTGGACTAGGAAGCTAAAGTTAGTTTCCTAGGGCTCAAAGAGAAATCCTAAAATATCAAGAATAGACGTGGTATCTAGACTTAGTGGTAGCTCGAAGTGTGTTCTACCGCACAAAACCGTGTGATAGGCAGTAGGTGGTGATAGTTCTGTGCGTCCATTATAGTCCACCATATTCTGGTAGCTTCATAGGAGTAGTACCGACTATTCGCAGTCCCTTCTCATCCCTACCTTGACTCCTTGCTAAGACCCTTGAAGTAAGCTCTAGTTTCCCGTTAGCTAGTTAGGAGCTATTGTTCAAGCCTAGTGAAGCTCGCTCGATTAGTTTAGAAGTGATTTAGGAATCTTTCTTGCTTGTTATCCTTCCATCAATCTACCGCTTTAAGGTCGGAGTCTCTTGTCAATCATTGCCAAACCCTTATCTATCATGTCCTGCGCTTGTAGAATAACAATTCTTTTAGGCACAAGAAACACCAACAACCGACAAAATAAACTAAGGATACGAAGTCATCACAAGGACATGGAGAGCAACCGGATTCTTGGCCACATCAAAATAATTGTGGTTCTGCACCATATTCATTTCTTGGAAGGGTTGCACAATGGTTTTGGTCGCATGCTTGCTATTATGCGCTGTTGGATTATAGTAGAATGCATATTCAATCATACATCATTCAATATCCTATTACATATTCAAATTATGGTTTATTGCAAAGATCGATTGTGGATAAGCAATGATCTTGTCAAAAGCGCGCTTGTTGATGATAAAGAAGGTGAGAGAAATAGAGACAATAAATATTTACAGTCGAGTGGTGTCCCTCAGGCTTGTCTCCCTCTCAAAAGAGAAGGATACAACGGATGTGCAAGTAAGAATAAGTGGAGCAATAGGTGGAGGTGATACCAGCAAGGTTACTAAGCAAGTATGGAAGCCAAAGCATGTTATTTCATCATTACCTTGAATTGCAAATAGTCTCATGGCCAATAACATCTACTGCCCTTAGAAGAAATATATGGATGATGCATTGTCTGTCGTCGTCCTTAGGTAATTTTGGTACAAAACATTATTTTTTGGCATGCAAGCTTTGCCAAAAAAAAAGAAGGTATATGTTGACGATCAAAATTGGCATGGCTGTGTAAACTAGTCTGATCGATGTGCACAAACCGGTATGACCGGTTTAGGTGACTTTATCAAAATTCAAATTTAACTTCACTATTGCATAGCTCTTGTCAAGATGATCGAAATGCATATATAGAACGTGTGATTTGGAGATTGGATGAGGGAGTTATGACTTCCAGAAAAATTGACCCATGAAAAACTGGTCATACCGGTTTATAAAGAGGTTAGATCAGATTTAGGTGTGTAATCTGAATTAGGAGTTGTATTTTGACACGAAATTTGCATGAATTTCGACTCCTAACAGGTAAGACCTCCTCTCCCTGTAAATATAAAGAGTCACAGCCAATTGAAGGTAATCAATCGATCAAATCTAAACCACTCTATTACTATTTACCTTTTACCTTTTCCAAACCTTAACTCTTCCAATGGCAATCTATGTTCTTCCTTCATCTCTACAGTATTTGAGAACTCTCTAGGTGGTCTGTCGACTCTACAAGAACCTAGGGTGTGCTTGCCCCGACCGTATCTCTCCTGGGTGGGCGTTCGTTGAATCTTCCACAGGCTCCTCGACGAAACCGTCTGACCAGCTTTTTGTCGAACCAGTCTTACCGGTTTGCGCAGAGGGCACTGCAAGGTGCGTCCCTACGTGTTGCATGTCCGGTGCTCGGTATTTGGCATGTGACACGTTTTCGCGTAGCTTGCACAATTGGCTAAGCGAACCAATCATTGTCCTGTTTGGAGTTTTGATGCGCCTTTGTGTATCAATCATGATATTGCTCAGGAATGTAACTATTTTTGAGTAATAAAAAGCTCTCCTTTCCTCAAAAAAAAGTAAACAACCTAAACATAATTAGCAAAGAACACTGTAAATATGTAAAGATTTCATTGTATGTGACTATGTGTTCAGTAGGACGGACAACAATATAATGAAACTGCGGAACTAACATACCCTTAGTAGCTCGTTTATCCATGCAACCAAATACGTACTCACCATACCTGGAGAAAAAGAGAAGACGGTGGAGGATGGAAAGGTAACACTATGGGTGCAACATACCATCGCCTTGCATATGCCATTTGTGACATTTAACAGCTCATTTCCGCATTAAAAAAGCAGTTTTGCAAGAAATAATTCAGCTCCACGTGAATTTGAGCAAATTCCTACGCAACATAGAACTAGTAGAAACTCAACGGGTAGCAATTATTTTACATAGGGAGGGAAACGTCATGAACTGAATTTGAAATATTATACACATACATAATACATGAGTTTTGAGGCTCTAGGGTGAATTCCCGAATATTCTTTGATCAGGATCTTGAGCACATGATTGTCTTGCTGTCTTGTACTGCAGTGCCTTTGTCAAACATATTCACTGTGGATTGAAGATGGGAACAGCCTGCAAAAGTATAGAAACTAGAAATGAAACAAGAGCCATGATTCAGTTGATACACTAAAGACTTCTCTGAGAAACAGATGCTGCTCATTTGCTCCTTATCTCCAAGGATTCACATGGATGTATCACGAAAGATGGCAAAACTAAATGGTCAAACAGATCACGGTATGAAAAGGAGCCTCAAAGATTTTTACCTAATGGCATTCACCTAACAAGTTGTTGTTAAGAAGTTCTTGATGTAGGCTTCTGCAAGCACGTTACCAAGCTTTACTTGTGACTCAGTGGTAAGATGCATGTTATCTTCGTTCAACGCAAGACCCATGGCATCGACAGTTACAACATTGGGCAGGTTAACGCTAAATTGAGCACTCCTCACTTTGTCGATGTTCCTTTTATCGCCGGATGCAAGAGCAACCTGCTGACATCATATACAATCTTGATTAAAATCAGTACTAGATACCGCACTCGATATCTAGCGGCATAAAGGATGATTTCGTAATATGAAGAAGCTGAGAAATCAATTTTGAAATCAACTTCTGTACTTTACTTGAACAATACAAGCAACGTCAAGGGCTAAAATATTATAAGTACCAAGTAAAATATTACTTTACCAGTTCAGAATCAAGTATTTTTTCTATATTTGAAGGATCAAACAAAACTTGATGGCACATTACAAAACATGAGGAAAAATCATATCTTGAGCCAACATGATGAGGAAATTCATTATTCTAAAGAATGTTTAAAGTTACAAAAATTCAGATATGAATATATGGCAACGTACAGCTGCTTTCATCCTGTACTGACTGATGTGAACTGTTTCGCTGCATTTAATCAATTCAATGTTTTGAGTGGCATTCTGCTAAGTGCCATCCTTTTAAGAGGAATTTTATCAATTTTGCTAATAACTGTTATGTGGTTGGGGATAGGTTCATTTGTTATTACTCCCACAACTCTCAAAGCCATTGGAATAACCTCAAACCACGACATTGCCTACTAATTCTTACTACATTTACAAACCATAGCAAAATTACTTTATTGTGGAAAACAAAAGTTAGACAACCCTATCTGTACCATTTTCAAAAGTTCAATCTCAACGTACACAAAGTAATTGACTGCTCTGCTCGCAACCCAAAATGTCGGCTAGAGGTTTACCAGTTACAGTTACATAAAACCCCACAATTCAAACACCATGTGGTCAGTTTCTTCAAAAAAAAAAACACACCATGTGGTCACAGCAACGTGCACATTACGTTATGTTGAACCATGGGGAATGTATGCTCAGTTCTAAGCAACATTAACGACAACAAATGGTACAGAGTATAAAAACTTCTGCACTATTGAGCACTTATCAGAAACTAGGGTGTGGGTGGGTGGCTGTGTGCTAAAGCAGTAAAGCCTTGTTGAGCCTGTTTGTATTGTTTTCATTCTTCTTATTATAATGACAGGCGGCTCTCTAGCTGGTTTGAGAATAGACACTCGCAACCTACCAAGCGTTAGTTGAAAGCATCTAGACGAAAGATGATAAAAGATTATAAAAGTAAAATTGAGAACTTTTCGTCTTCTTTTTTCTTCCCTACCATGTCTGTCAATCAAATTTGGTTAAATCAGCACAATAATCTCTACCACAATAATTTAAGCAGTTCAATTTCATCCGAACTTGGCAAAACATAACAAAAGAACCCAGGTAAACTAAACCAAAGTGGGAGTAGGAACTAAGGCCATTACCTGAATAAAAGGCAACTGCGGCATCCCAAGATCCGCCCTGACATTGGCGATGAGCCTCTCGATATTCCCGTAGTACGCCGCCGCTGCGGCGGCGGACTCCGCGTCGCTCTCCCCCTGGTACCACAGCACGGCCTCGATCTCGCCGTACCGGGCCGCGACGCGCGCCCGGCACACCATCTGCTCGTAGAGGCGTTCCCCGCGAGCCCACTCCCGGATAGCCGTCCCGCCGACGGCGCACGGCACGAGCCCGATCCCGGTCCGGGCCCCCTCGCCGGGGGTGTCCTCCTGCAGGCACGGGAGAACGGCGCGGGCGAAGACCATCCCGGGCCCGACGCCGCAGGTCTTGGTGGTGTCGATGTCGGCGTGGAGCGGCTCCCGGGCTTCCTCCCAGTCCAGCGCCGCGGAGAGGCGTTGGATGGACGGGTCCGGCGCGCACTCCGGCGGCACCACGCTGTCCCAGCGCCGGTGGTGCACGCCGCCGCGGCCGGCCATGTTGCTCTGGCCGGAGAGCACGAAGATACGCATGACTGGCGCAAAGCCGCGGATTGCAGTGTGTCATGATTCCACGATCCAAGAGAAGCCCAAGATTGTCAAGCCCATTTGCCGAGTCACAGCCCAAGGCCAACACTATAAAACAGCTGCTAGGCATATCCATCGAACAAGAAATTCAGAAATTCAGAAAGAGAAACAGAAGAGGGAAAGGAAGAGCGTCTTACTCCTCAGATTACAGAGATCCCCTTCTCCAATTTCCCCTTGTGATTGCTCACGCCTCGGGATTGATCTCGCCGGTGGCTACGGGTTATTACACAGAGCCGGTAGAGGAGAGTGGCTTTGATGTTGATGGCGGTTGCGAGTTGGCGTTGGTTTGCTTGGTGCCAAATCAAAAGCTACCGAAAGTCGCCAATTATACGACACTCCTATGTGCTTACAAGTTGCAAAAGAAAAAAAAAGAAACAAAAAGTGAATTACTATAGGAGTATATATGCTATACTAAATATGTGGGCATTCGACTTCAAATCACATCAAGAAAAATTCTGTGAACAAATTCCACTTTGAGATGCGAGCGAACAATAAGAATACAAGGTGTCATTTAAATTAACATTGGGCATTAACAACACTATCCGTGCTCAACGGTTGCTTTCACCCAACTAATTGGTGCAACCATCTTACACTGAAGTTGACATCTAAGCTAGATCAAACTCTCCATGGAAATCATTGTGAAGGAAACAAACCCAATCAATTGACGAAGAAATGGTTCTTCTGTTTCCACCCCATCATGGTTCTAAGCGAGTGACATCATGCTTAAAAAAATGTCAGACTTCTTTATCCACTTGATATGTCAGACGGTTTATCCCCTTGGTATAATCTACAACACAAAGGAGAGCATGGTACACGATCTCGTCCCCTCGGAAACTACTAATCATCTTCATATTAATTAAATCCACTCGCTCATTTCGTGTTGACAAAATCGCCCTCGAAGTGATATAGTCTTTGCTTGCCATGTTTTCATTAAGCCTTGAAAATATGCATTCAATCAATCTACAAGATCTTTACCATCTCCGGTACAAGGCACGCAAATATCATCCAGTAGACGGATACCACCATTACTGTTTACCTCCTCTGTTCCACCACCGTTGCGAGAGAGAGAATCTACAAACCATGGGTCGCTCTATGCCCTCATGTTGCGCACTAGCTTTAAATGCCACATGGAATCCCAAAGGTACGACCTCCGCAGTGAAGCATTGACTATCTGAGCCCTCGAACCTGTTGGTATAATCCGCAAGCGCACGGAGATACCGCTCTAACATTTCACCCGTGAGTATTCAAGGGCATTGTATTTCCACGGTGTCGGTGTTTTACCGCCACGCCTACCGAGGGATACCCCCGAGGTGGTGAGTTTGTAGGTAGGATATCGGGCCGAGATCACGAACTCGAAGGTGCAAGTAACACAAAGTTCACCGTGCGCACGGAATAATCCGCAAGCGCACGGAGATACCGCTGTAACATTTCACCCGTGAGTATTCAAGGGCATTGTATTTCCACGGTGTCGGTATTTTACCGCCACGCCTACCGAGGGATACCCCCGAGATGGTGAGTTTGTAGGTAGGGTGTCAGGCCGAGATCAGAAACTCGAAGGTGCAAGTAACACAAAGTTTAGACAGGATCGGGCCGTCAAGAGCATAATACCCTACGTCCTGTGTGGTTTGTATTGCTTTAGGTGGTGATCGGGTGATCTCCTGTTTGGAGGGGGTCCCTGTCCATCCTTATATAGTTTGGGGGGGACAAGGTTACATGGAAGTCCTAGTCGGCTACAAGTCCAGAAGTCCTACCCGAGTACTTTTCGGGTACTTTTCTATCATCTCCGACTAGTTTTACTACTGTATGAGTAGTTACAAAAGATATAGAGTATGGGCCATGTCCCATCCCTTATCTTAGGAAATGTACTCTATGTGCGCAGTCTTGTGCGCCCAGGTCTGACAAGCCCCCAAGCTTTTCGTAGTTGAGTACTGCATGCATCCGAGTACTTGTAAAGGCTTCTTCAAGTTCTCCCCAACTCCATCTTGAAGGTGTCCTCCGAGTACTTCCTTGGCTGCATCGAGATCGTGAGGTGCTCATGCCCCGAGTAGTTGTACAGTCTTCTTTTATATGAGGTGCGATTAAACTCGCACTCCATATGGAGTAGCCCCCAAGTCTTAGTTTGACTCATAGAATCAGACTGAGGGTCAATTTAATCTTGAGCCTTCTGTCCTTATCTTCCAAAAGATTTGAAAAATAAATCACTGATGACACGTGTCCCACAGCCCCCGAGTTTTGAATCCAAATTCCCAAGGTTTAGAATAAAGGATCCAAAGAATTATAGTATGCAATATATGACGGTGAAGATTTGATGGTTAAGATGGACAAATTGGTTCAGTAACTTTGAAAACCTCTATTTTCGGGAAGAATCCCCTAAAAAATGGTTAAACAAATAACTTCTCCAAAAAGCGACCTAAATTACTGCTCAAATCAAATCTTGTTCCCTGAGTCAATGGCTAGATAAGATCTCTGGGTTAAAATTTTGAAAACCCCCTTATTTCGGAATAGAATCCCAGAAATAATAGTTAAACAATTATCTTTCCGATATAAATCTTCAAAAACCTCTTGAATCGGGATCTTCCGATCAGTTTTACAGCGTCCAGCCTTAAAGCATGAGAGCTGTCACTAAAAATATGCTGAGTGCCCTGTCGCATCCAGCCCCCGAGCCTAGGAGCTAAATGAGTCGCATAGTATACACCTGGTAGTCAGTGGCACCAGCCCCCGAGCTCAGGCATTGGCCAATTTGCTGCTGGATCTTGTACTATTGAAGAAACCAACAAGTCGGAATTGAGTCCAACTAGATGTGTAAGCGAGATGAGTAGTCGAAGTAGTTGAACACGTGTAAAACTAGTCAGAAACTAGTAAACACCTTGTCCTAGGAGCGAGGCCCCTTCAGTAACATAGGGTACTAGTCGGAAACTAGTAAGCTGTTACTGGAAGTATGGGAGCGAGGCCCCTTCAGCAAACTTGCACATAATACCAGTCGTAAACTAGTAAAATGGAGTTATACTGGAAGTATGGGAGCAAGATCCCTTCAGTAACATAGGGTACTAGTTACAAATTAGTAATCTATTACTGGAAGTACGGAAGTGAGGCCCCTTCAGCAAAACTTGCACGTAATACCAGTTGTGAATCAGTAAAACGGAGTTGTACTTGAAATGTGATCTCTAGGCACCAAACGAATACGACTTGGTTGGCTAAGGATGAAAACAGCATAGATGCTCGCTATTCTAGGAATTAGGAACCTCCTGGCCATCAGGGTACTATAAGCGATACGATCCTGGTCTTGTAACCTTGTGCATGATGAAAGACCCTCACATCGCGATTTAAGCTTGTGTAATCTAGTTTCATCCTGGATTCATCGAAGAACCATGTCTCCAATGTTGAAAAAGCATCGTTGAATGTTCCAGTCGTGGTAACGACGGACTCCTTGTAAGTAGCGAGCTGACTGGAGCAAGACGTTACATCTAATTTCCTCAGCTGAGTCAAGCTCGAGATGTCGTGCGATGCCAGCCTCGCCTTCTTCAAACATCTCCAGTCGAGGAGACTTCCACATTACATCAGCTGGTAATATAGCTTGAGACCCATATACGAGAAAGAAAGGTGACTGTCCGTGGCCTTGCTTGGTTGCGTGGGAAGCCCCCAGATTACTGACGAGATCTCGTTGATCCACTTGCTGCCCTTTTTGGTATTCTTGTCGTAGAGTCTTTTCTTCAAGCCATCAAGAATCAAGCTGTCACACCCGGTTTTAAAAGGACAAAACCGAATGCATAACTATATGTATGCCAGGATCAAGTTCCATACATATAGTGACTTCATCAGCGAATAATCAACAGCAATATCACGAAAAGAGAAGTAAAAGACTATAAAGATTATCAGAGTTATACAGCTTATCCTGGAATCGAAGACTCCAAACTTCACAGGCAATCAACCGGGGGTTCCGCAGGCCTAGAACTCAGCATCATCTTTAAAAGACTTCACATCACTTTCTCCTCTGAGCAGCAATTATAACAAGCGTGAGTATACTTATGGTTGGTACTCAGCAAGTGTTGAGAATTATATGACATCAAGGCCAAAATCAAGGAAAGGCTGACTGGCTTACTGTGATAAGCAATTTTAGTTGATCAAGTTTTATTAGCACCTGATTACTAAGGTATAAGTTCATACCAAAACCCACATTAAAAGAGATAGAGGAGATACAGCATAACCATAACCACAACCATAAACATGGTCCACGATTTAATTCATCTTCAAGTTCAATTATCATATGAGGGTCCAAGCCGCTCGTAACCGTGAGCACAGCTGATATATCAGTTTTCACTCTGTAGAGGTTGTACACTTTACCCACAATTCGTGTCTCCTGATTTTCCCGAGGTAGCTAGCCTCTTAAACACTTCCGAGGTGAGTGGCAAGGGATTCACTACGAGGCCTTTACAAAGATTCCCTAACTTATGACAATCCGCTAAGATTTCAAGTCAAAGCGGTCATAACTCTTCCTAATGAGGCAGACGCCTTAACCAGGACCATATCATACCCTCAAGAGGACTGAGCTATATCCCGATGATGCAACCCCTTTTGCCCTTTTGGTAAGATTATCATAAACTAGAGTCTCTAATTAGTTAGCCAAGACCAGAGCCATATAGTATTGTGGTTGCACTGTTTTCCTGGGTGGTTCTCCATGTTCCGATTAAAACATATGATCTTGTGATCAACAACACAAAGAGCATGAACATGGATAAAACAGGTGTAGTATCATCATTATCATCATTATGGTTATATATTATTCCCGAACCGGAACCAGTTATAGCAACTAAGCAATAGCTACCCACATTAAATGTAAAACTCAGGTTGACAAGGAATGATCATAAAGACTAGGCATATCCTTAATTAGGATCCATCAAAATTAGGACACATGCAAGCATAAAGAAAAGTTATATTTACTGTGATTATTAGGATAAAAGCATGATCAAGGAAACACTTGCCTTTCTTTTAGAGAATAGCAGCTCAGAGTCTTCAGTTCTTGTTCTTGAAACTCTAATTCTTCAAAGCTCTTCTATCACGCTCCTTCTAACGTCACACAAGCATCGGGCCAAGCATACAAGCAAGCAAACAAACAAGAACGACTAAGACTAGATACACCAAACAAAAAGGAAAGCTTTAAAAGCGCATACAAAAGGATAGGACCCGTTGCTACAGTCACGAGAACAAAAGAAACATGGAAAACGGAGCTAGGGTTGAAAAGATACAGCTATCGGGAGATTTAGATTATAAAAGAAATAAAATAACTATAGAATTTCATTTATTTTAATTTAGAAAACTAATGTAAAAGATATAAAAGAGAAATATCCCTAATTAGAATTAACTCATATTATATTTGCATTTATAAAGACGAGATACAACTCAATCAAATTTTATATATAATTGTCTAGGTACGAATTATCCGAATTAAATGATTAATTAGAAAGAAACCGATGAGAGCATGTAAACATCGAACTTTATGATTCGAGTTGAACTAAATAGATTAAATTACAAACAAATTTAATTTGATATTAATCAAATTAACATTAATTATGAAAATCGGAGTAAAGACTTAATTGGATTTTATTTCGGAAAACTAGATGAGAGGATGTTATTCAAATTAAATTGATATCTAATTTTAAAAATAGGAATTATGGTACAACAACACCGCTAAAGGATAGCTTAGGGTTTTAGAAGACCAACGCAAAAAGAACGGATCGAAACGGATCTAAAACGCGGAAACTACGCATGAAACAGAGCTGCAGGGACCTATACGCAATTAACTATAGCTTTCAGGGGTTAGCAGAAAAGAATTACTAGACTCAGAAAATAGTGCTTGCAAATACAGAAAAGTTTAGGGTTAGATCTGAATACCATAGGTGGGGCTGGATTCAAAAGATGCAATAGATCCAGGGGGTTTTCTGTGAAATCTGCAAGACACAGGAAAGAACAGGAAAATTACATCTTTCTTCAGCAACTGGACTGCAAAATCTCGAGTTCCTCCATGGCTGCCGCACGGGAACTTGTTGTCGGCCAAAATTGCAGCGATTTAGAGCATGGGAGAGCGTGGGAAGTGGGGGAAAAGAAAGAGGAGAGGGAGGGGGTTCGATTCCATGCCTTACCCGCAGCGGAGATGCATTGTAGAGATCGAATTTCGTGGAGGAAAAGGCACCTGCGGCTCTGTTCATGGGCAGCTGTTCTGTTTGTCTCAGTGGCGGCGTCCTGCAGCAAGGTCCTGCGGGTGGCAGGGGGCGCAGGGCATTCAGGTGACGCACACGGGCACAGAGCATGCGGGAGAGAGAGGGGGCAGCGCTGGGCGACAGCAGGGCGGTGGTTCTGCTCGTGCGCAGCGTGGGCATGCAGGAAGTGCAGGGAGAAGGCCGCGGCTGGGGGCTAGCGGTGGTGCTATTCTGGTGGCGCGCAGGGTAGCAGGGGCTCAGGCGCTTGTCCATGGGTGCACAGGGGGAAGGCAGCGGCAGCTGTGCTGGGCACACGGCGGGTAGGAGGAGGAAGAGCAGGGGCGAGGCTAGGCCCGGCTACGTGGGCAGCAGGGACGCGTTGCAGAGGGTGTCAGCTAGGTTTTATATGCATGCAGGGGCTAGGGCACAGGGGGAAGGCGGCGTGCAAAAGAAGCAGATTGGAACGGGGGCTCGACTCATGGATTTTTATAGAGCGAAACATCCTGGTTCGATGTGGCATGCACGCCAAGGGGACGGCGGCGCGGTGCAGCACCCAGACTCGATCGATTCTGGCTGGTGGGGGTGCGGGGTCGAGGATTTACTGAGCAGGGGGGCGATGCGAGGCCGAGGGTTTAGCGAGCAGAGGGAGCGATACGAGGCTGAGGGGTGTGGCATGCAGGTGGGCGTGAGGCCGAGAGGTTTGGTTATGGGCCGAAACAGGTTCGGGTGAGGCTGAACATAAGAACGTGCTGATAGAACTGGTTAAATAGGAATGGGCTATTTGAGAACGAGAAAAGGAGAAGGGAGAGATCAGGCCAAGTCGTTGGAGCTGACGGTGATCGAACATCGTCGGAAAAACACTGGAGAAATGCCACGAGACGTCATTTTCAAGCATGACTTGGTCGAGGGGAACGATTAGAGGATCAGGCGCTCAATGGGACATCTTAAAGATTCGGAGAGACAAGATTAAAAGGATGTACAACAAGATACAGGTCAGTCCGACTACGATGAGAATCAAAATAGAAATATTTTCCAGAATATATTTTTAAGTTTAAAATAAATCTAGAAAAGTCTAGATAAATATTTCAAACCACGAAAAATATATCCGGAAGAATCCCAAAACTTTTCGCGGAAAACTCGGGAGGTAATTTTAGGACACGAGGAACCCAAATGGAATATTTGGACTTCATGAAAAAGAATTTTAGAGCTTTCCAAATAAATAATAATAATAATAATAATAATAATAATAATAATAATAATAATAATAATAATAATAATAATAATAATGGATCTAGCTCCAGGATAAATAGAATAATTGCCAGAAAAATCTTTAAAATTCTAGGAAAATCCTATTAATAGATGAACATATTGTAAAAGATATTCACATCCTAAAATTAAATATTTTAGGGTGTGACACAAGCCATTGGCGCGCTCAACCTGGCCGTTGGCCCGCGGGTGAGGCATTGAAACATACTTGATTTCAATGGAACTGTGTTCACAGAAATCCCAGAACTGATGCGAGTGGAAATTGGATCCCAAGTCTGTGATGATGGTGTTGGGGAAGCAAAAACAATGCAAGATGTCACAGATGAAGCTAACCACTCGATCCGCAAAAAGCGTTGTGATTGGCTTGTAGTCGATCCACTTGGTAAACTTGTCTATGGCCACCAACACGTGAGTAAAACCACCCGGCGCAGTGGTCAAGGGCCCTATCGTGTCCAGGCCCCAGCATGCAAATGGCCATTAAGGTGGTATGGTGATGAGTTTGTGAGCCGGGACATGGGGCTATTTGCTGAAGAACTGGCAGTTTGTGCACCGACGAACGAGTGCTTCGGCATCTATCAAAGCAGTTGGCAAGTAGAAACCAGATCTAAAAGCCTTGCCGACTAGTGTGCGAGAAGCAGTGTGGTTTCCGCACACATCTTCATGAATCTCCTGGAGTATTTCTCTGCCCTCCTCCGTGCGGACACACTTCAAGAGTATACCTGACGCTGATCCATGCTTGTACAGGTTATCCCCGACTAGAATGTACCCTTTACTACGCCTTAGGATGTGTGTCGCCTCAATGCTTTTTGGGTCAACGCTGAGGGTAGTTTGTGCTCCTGGATGTAGTCGATGAAGGTCACCCGCCAGTCGACCTCGATCATCAAGACCTCTCGGTCGGGTTCCTTTAGACCTTGAGCGATGGAACTTGAGTCTGGTGCCTTGATGGAAGGATGATGCAACTCGTGAACGAAAACTCCCGGTGGGACATTACCTTGATTAGAACCCAGTTTTGAGAGCACATCTGCTCCCACATTGTTGTTGCGAATCACATGATGGATTTCCAGCCCAGAGAACGTATTCTCAAGCTTGTGTATCTCCGCAAAGTATGTATCCATTGTGTCCTTGTTGATGTCCCACTCTTTGTTGACTTGTTGGACCACCAATAAGGAGTCACCGTAGACAAGCAGTCGCTTGATGCCTAGAGAGACTGCCAGGCGTAGCCCGTGCAATAGCGCCTCGTACTCGGCTTTGTTGTTAGAGACCTCAAATAATATTTGGAAAACATACTTGAGTTGTTCTCCTCTGTAATACTCTAAAATATTCAATTTTAGGATGTGAATGTCTTTTACAATGTGTTTATCCATCTTTAGGTTTTTTTGAGAATTTTTCACATTTTTCTGGAAATTATTCTCTTTTTCCGTAGAGCTAAATCCATTTATTGGAAAGCTCTAAAATCTTTTTCTTGGGCTCCGAGTATTTTATTTGGACTCGTCATGTCCTAGGTTTTTCCCCAAAATTTTTAGGATTCTGCCGGATACATTTTTCGTGGTTTAAAAGATTTATCTAGACTTTTCTAGATTGATTTTAAGCTTGAAAATGTATTATGGAAAATGAAATTCATTTTCTTTCCTCTCGAGCTGGATTCAACTCATTTTGCGTCTAGTCCGCCTTAGATCCTAGAACCGTGCTGTTGATCTCGACCACCACTTTGATCTCGTCATCTTTCGAGTTCCGCCATCAAAAAGTAGACTTCCTTCCCGAAGTTCAAATTCTCATCGTAGTTGGACCGATCCGTTATGTCACCATTCTCCCTTTTTACTCTATCATATCTAACACCCTATAGTGTCCATTCGAGTTTCCCATTCTCTAATCTTTCTCCCCGATCAAATCTCGCTTGAAACAAAATCGTGCCTCGACTTTTGCATTTTCCAGTAAAACTCCGTTGCCGTCAACGTCAGCTCCGGCACCTAGCATCGTAGCTGCAGATCTCTCTCTCTCTCTCTCTCTCTCTCTCTCTCTCTCTCTTCCGTGCTCTCAAACGGACCATCTTCGCTAATGAGCCAAATCTACCTCGACCCAAATCTGATCCGACCTAGTTCGGCCACCACCATCCTCCTCCTTCTCTCCCTTCTTACACATGCCAGCCATACCGTGCCAATCCCCACTTTCCTATACGTACATGCTACAACTCGTCGATCAAGTCCGGTCTGGCCACGCATGCCCAACCTCATCGTACCCCCGTACACCTCCTACAGCCTAAACTAGCTGCTTGTCATGTGCCTGTTTTGGATTTCATCTGAGATTGGATGGCCGGCATTGCTATCCTCGGTTTGCGCATCACGCAAGCCCAACTGTCTGCGTTCAATAAAAAGATTCAGCTCACTTGATCCCTCTTTCTTTTCTATTTCATGCTCCCGAACATCCTGTACGGCTTTGGACAGCTCGTTTCTCTTTTCGACCTCGCTCCTCTCCCTGATCCTTCTCTTTGTGTTGACAAGCTTGAATAATTCATAACCATGATGACAATAATGATGATGTTACACCTGTTTTATCCATGTTCATGCTCTTTGTGTTGTTAATCACAAGATCATATATTTTAATCAGAATATGAAGAACCACCCAGGAAAACAGTGCAACAACAATACTATATGGCTCTGGTCTTGGCTGATTAATTAGAAACACTACCTTATGACGATCTTACCAAAAGGGCAAGAGGGGCTGCATCAACGGGGTATAGCTCGGTCCTCTTCAGGCTTTGATATGTGGTCCTTGGCTAAGGCACTACCTCACTAGGGAGAGTTATGACCGCTTGGACTTGAAACCTTAGCGGATTGTCATAAGTTAGGGAATCTTTGTAAAGGCCTCATAGTGAATCCCTTGCCACTCACCTCGGAAGTGTTTAAGAGGCTAGCTACCTTGGGCAAATTGGGAGACACGAATTATGGGTAAAGTGTACAACCTCTGCAAAGAGAAAACTGATATATCAGTTGTGCTCATGGTTAAGAGC
Source organism: Panicum hallii (assembly GCF_002211085.1). Classification (NCBI taxonomy): domain Eukaryota; kingdom Viridiplantae; phylum Streptophyta; class Magnoliopsida; order Poales; family Poaceae; genus Panicum; species Panicum hallii. Next base: position 17,942,021 of record NC_038048.1, read on the forward strand.
GGCTTGGACCCTCATATGATAATTGAACTTGAAGATGAATTAAATCGTGGACCATATTTATGGTTGTGGTTATGCTTCTGCTATATCTCTTCTATTTCTTTTAATGTGGGTTGGTATGAACTTATACCTTAGCAATCAGGTGCTATTAAAAGTTGACCAACTAAAATTGCTTATCGCAGTAAGCCAGTCAGCCTTTCCTTGCTTTAGGCCTTCATGTCATATAATTCCCAACACTTGCTGAGTACCAACCATAAGTATACTCACGCTTGTTATAATTTCTGCTCAGAAGAAAAGGTTGATGTGAAGTCTATTGAAGATGGTGCTGAGTTCTCGGCCTACGCAACCCCGGTCGATTGCTTGTTAAGTTTGGAGTCTTCATTTCCAGGATAAGCTGTATAACTCTGATAATCTTTGTAGTCTTTTAATTCTCTTTTCGTGATACTGTTGCTGATTATTCACTGATGAAGTCACCATATGTATGGAACTTGATCTTGGCATACATATAGTTATGCATTTAGTTTTGTCCTTAAAACCAGGTGTGACATCCTCTCGAATTGATGAAAAGTATTCCCACGCCACCGTCGCCGAGCTTGAGTGAGCCATCGAAGTACATAACCCAATGCTCTGACTGGTTGGCTGGGGCTTCCACTTTGTTTTCTTGCAACTCCGCCATGAAGTCGACTAGTGCCTGCGACTTGATGGCCGTCTAGGGCTTGAAGTCAAGGGTGAGAGCCCCTAGTTCCACCGCCCACTTGGACATGCTCCCGATGGCGTCCCGATTGTCGAGGATATCTGCCAGTGGGAAGTCGATGACTACCAAGATGTTGTATGCGTTGAAATAATGGCGAAGCTTCCCAGAAGTAATGAGTATATCGTAGAGTAGTTTCTGAATTATCGGTTAACAAACCTTAGATTTAGTAAGGACTTCGCTGATAAAGTAGACTGGCCGCTGCACACTGAAAGTATGGCCTTCCTCCTGGCGCTCCACCATGATTGTCGTACTAACGACGTGAGTAGTCACAGCAATGTAGAGTAGCAGGTTCTCACCTGGTTGGGGAGCCGTCAGGATGGGGGCGACTGCAAATGATGCTTGAGATCTTTCAACATCTGCTTTGCTTTCTCGGTCCACTGGAACTTGTCGTGGTGCTTAAGCAGTTTGAAGAAGGGTAATCCCCATTCTCCAAGTCGGGAGATGAATCTGTTCAAGGCTACCATGCAGCCTGTGTGCTTATGGACATCCTTGATTGTCCGTAGAGCATCCATGGCTGTGATGATGGTGGTCTTCTTCGGGTTTGCTTCAATTCCTCGGTGACTATCGATGAAACTGAGTAGTTTTCATTGTGGCATGCCGAAGACGCACTTGGTTGGGTTAAGCTTCCATCAAAACTTGCGTAAGCTGTTGAATGTTTCCTCGAGATCAGGGATGAACTCGTCGTGGGATCTGGTCTTGATGACCACGTCATCCACATAGGCTTCAACGTTGCGATGTAGCTGATCAGCAATGGACAGTTGGATGGCTCGCTGATAGGTGGCTCCTGCATTCTGCAACCTAAGGAACATTGTTGTGTATGCATATGCTCCAAAGGGTGTGATGAACGCTGTTTTCATCTGATTTTCTTCCTTGAGAGCGATTTGGTGGTAACCCGAGTAGCAGTCAAGGAAGGAGAGCAGGATGTAGCCAGCCATAGAGTCGATGACCTGGTCGATGCGTGGGAGCATGAAAGGATCCTTCGAGCAGTGTTTGTTGAGATCAGTATAATCCACACACTTCCTCCATTCATTATTATTCTTTTTCAAGACTAGTATAGGGTTAGCTAACCACTCGGGGTGGTATACTTCTTTAATAAAACTAGCCACGAGTAGTTTGGCTAGCTCTTTATTGATGGCCTCCCTCTTGTCGGGAGCAAAGCGTCATAGTCATTGCTTCTTTGGATTGGCTTTAGGGTCAACTTTTAGGCAATGCTCGATCAACTCCTTGGGCACCCCTGGCATATCCGCTAGTTTCCATGCGAATATGTCTCGGTTAGCCCTAAGGAAGCTAATAAGCATGCTTTCCTATTTGTTGCTCAAGCCGCCTCTTATCAAAGTAGTCTTGGATTGGTCGCTTTCTTGCAGCTGGATGGCCTTGATGCCGATGTCGCTGGGGTTGGGTTTAACCCTCGACTGGCTAGGCCTCTTGCTGGAGATCTCCATCTCTGAGTCAGTGAGCTTTTGCGCGGCCGCGAGTACTCCCGCAAAAGGCTCTGGCACGCGTGTTGTCGCAGCGCACTCGATTGTCTCCTGGTTGCGGTTGTATGACTTCTTCAGGTCGCCACAGAGCGTGAGTATGCCTATATTGCCTAGCATCTTGAGTAGCGGGTAGACATAATGGGACACGGCCATGAACTTGGCTAGCACTGGTCTGCTGAGGATGGCGTGGTATGACAACTCGAAGTCCGCTACCTCGAACTTGATGTACTCAATGCGGTAGTTGTCCTTTGTCACAAAGGTAATTGGCAGGACCACTGAGCTGAGTGGTGTAGCCATGTTTCCTGGGACAATGCCATAGAATGCAGCTCTGCTAGGGGTGAGCATCTTGGAGATGTCCGGACCCATCTTCTTTAGAGTACTCGCGAAAAGCAAGTTGAGGCTAATGCCGCCATCGATGAGTACTCGAGTCAGCTGTGAGCCCACCACTACAGAATCTAGGATGAGCGGGAATTTTCCCGGCTTGAAGTAGCTGGTCCATTGATCATCCCTGGAGAAGGAGATCGGGACCTCATTGTATCTCAGGGGCTTTTGCGTGGCAGGTTCTATAGAAAGGATTTCACGCAGGGTCAACTTCTGCGTGCGCTTTGAGGGGAATCTGCCGTCTCCACCCATGATGATGTTGACGATGTTCTTTAGGTCCTGGAAATCTTGAGCCCCCGACTTGTCACCCTTGTTGTCTTCCTCCTAGTCCTTTTGCTTTCCTTCTTGGGGAGGGGGTGGAGCGTTGAGTGACTTGCGGAGGCTGACGCACTCGAAGAGTGTGTGTTGAGACTTTGGGTGCCTCAAGCTTTGTTTGTGCAAGACTTTCTCAAATTGTGCATCATTGTTCCCCGACTTCTCACCACGCGGATTGCGCTCAACAGCCGTAACTTTTTGGTCTGGCTTGCGCTTTCGAGGGTTCCCCGAGTGGTTCCGCTGGCCCTTGTCGAAGTGGCTGTTACCATTGCCCTGCTTGTCGCTATTTCGCTTGGGGAAGCGGTCATTCTCCTCGTCCTCCTGGTCAGCCCACCGTGCCATCATGTCATGTAGCTCCACGGCAGTAGTCGGGCGGTTGCGTCCGAAGTTGTGGTACGTGTGCTTAGAGAAGAGTCCGTTCTGGAAGCAGCGGATGACATCCTCATCGGTGATGTTGGCGATGGTGGCGCGCATCTCGATGAAACACCGGGTGTAAGACCTCAAGGTTTCATTCATCTCTTGCTTGACCTAGGACAGATCGTGACAAGTGCCTGCTCTGATCATGGATCCCTGGAAGTTGTCGATGAAGTCCCGCTTGAGATCCTCCTAGGAGTCGATGGAGTTTGGCTTGAGGCTTTCAAGCCAAGCGAGGGGCACGAATTCCAAATCTACCAGGAAGTAGAGTGCTTTGGTGGAGTTGGATCCCCCTGAGACCTCGATGGCAACGGAGTAGAATCGGCTCCACTAGCGCGGGTCTTGCTTGCCGTCGTACTTGGGGATTCCGACTGGTTTAAACTCCTTGGGATAGGATTTTTCAATGATGTTGGAGGTGAAGGCGGGGAAGCGGTCATTGTCATCATCATCATAATACCTCTCAGGACAGTCCTTCTCCTTGCCTGCATGATGCATCGCGCGTCGCGGCCATCATTGATCTTCTACCTGAGATCGATCGTGGGAGTGTCGTGAAGGTTTGCCTCGGGTGGAGCTTGGCCTTGAGGCCTTGCACCATGCTGATTGAGAGGTTGGCGAGTAGATTGTTGTACTTCTTGTTCAGTGTTGCCACACGCGGAGTGGTTGCCCTTGTTGCGCTGGCGACTGTCGTGCCTCCGGTTCCCGGGGCCTCCTCTGGGGGTGCAACTAATGAGCGCAGTTTCACCTTGGCGCTCAGACCTCGAGGGCAAGTTTTGAGTGGAGGACACTGGATGTTGCCCATCGAGTTGCACGAGCGCGCGCTGGGTTAGATACTGCAGCCTTTGTATCTGAGGGTTGGGTGGTAGTTGTTAGGCTAGGAGCACTGCTTCTGCAATGGCGCCAATCGGTGTACGATACTCCCAATCCACAGCTGTCACACCCTAAAATATTTAATTTTAGGATGTGAATATCTTTTATAATGTGTTCATCTATCAATAGGATTTTCTGAGAATTTTAAAAACTTTCTGGCAATTATTCAATTTATCCTAGAGCTAGATCCATATTTTTATTTGGAAAGCTCTAAAATTCTTGTTCATGAGTCCCAAATATTTTATTGGGAATCCTCGAGTCCCAAATTATCTCCCGAGTTTTTTTTTCCGAATTTTTGATTCTTCCGGATATAGTTTTCGTGGGTTAAAATATTTATCTGGAGTTTTCTAGATTTATTTTAAGCTTAAAAATATATTCTGGAAAATCTTTCTATTTTGATTCTCTTCGTAGTCGGACCGAGCCGTATCTTTGTTGTACTCCCTTTTAACCTTGTTCTCTCCGAACCTTTAAGATGTCCCATCGAGCTCCCGATCCTCTAACCATTCCCCTCGATCAAGTCATGCTTAAAAATAACGCCTCGTGGCTCGTCTTCAGTATTTTTCCGATGATGTTCGATCGCCGTCAGCCCCAACGACTCAGCCTGATCCTTTCCTTCTCTTTTCGCGCTCCCGAATAAACCGTTCATGTTCAACTAGCTCCATTAGCTCATTTTCATGTTCGGCCCACAACCGAGCCTGTTTCGGCCCATAACCGAACTCGCTCGGCCATTCTCGTTTGCTCTTTCCGTTACCTCTTCTATCCTCTCTTTGTTCGCTAAATTGTGGGACCCGCTAGTCAGCCCAATCTCGCCTCCCGTGGGCAAGCCGGACTCAAGAACGAGTCCCAGCCCGATGCGCCGCCGCGTCCTTGTCCTCGTCCGAGTTGGAGCCCAGCATGATATCCCCACGTCTATTTAAACGCGTCCTGCACCTCCTGTTCCCCGGTAGCCGGCCCTAATTTTCTCCCCTGCATCGGCTCCTGTGCGCTCCTGTTGCCTCTGTCCCTTGTGATGCATCTGCCCTAGGAGCACCGCCACCGACGCCCCTGCCCTTGTGCTGCATCGCACCTGCAGCAGCACCGCCCCTGCCCCGCGCCCCTGCACGTCTGGCCCGCCAGGAGCGTCGCCCTTCTTCGCCCCCGTGCGTGCCTTGCCTACCCAGACTTTTCCCCCTGCACCTCCTGTGTCTATTCTTCCCTTGCTGTGCATGAGCAGAACAGCTGCCGCCTAGGAAGATGACGGGCCGAGCCGCCACCGCCGGGTACCACCTGTAGCGCCGCCGCTCCTCCCTGCCTTGTGCGCGCCTTGCGCTTCCCTGTGAGCCACGCTCGCCCCTGTGCCACCCCCAGACCAGGGCCACCAGAACAGGAACTAGTGTAGGAATGGAACAGACCTGCCGGCGCAATTTCCTCCGCGAAATTCGATCGCCTCGGTGCTCCTCCGCTGCGGGTAAGGCATGTAATCGAACCCCCTCCCTCTCCTCTTCCTTTTCCCCCACTTCCCGCGCTCTCCCGTGGCCGAAATCGCCGGAATTTCGGCCAACAGTGGCCGCCGGCGCCATGGGGGCTGTGCTGTGAAGCTTTTGCAATTTAGTCCCTGAAGAATTCTATAATTATCGTGTAAATTTCTGTGTCTTGCAAAATTTGCAGAAAACCCCCTGGACTATTACATCTTCTCAATCCAGCCCCACCGTGGAATTTTTCAGATCTAACCCTAAATTTTTCTGTATTTGCAAGCACTATTTTTTGAGACTAGTAATTCTTTTCTGCTAGCCCCTGAAGTCTATAGTTAATTACATATAGGTCCCTGCAGCATTGTTTCATGCATAGTTTCCGCGTTTTAGATCCGTTTCGATCCGTTCTTTTTGTGTTTGTCTTCTAAAACCCTAAGCTATCATTTAGAAGTGCTGTTGTACCATAATTTCTATTTTCAAAATTAAATATAGATTTAATTTGATTAATGTCCTCTCATCTAGTGTTTCCAATTAAAATCCAATTAGGACTTCACTCCGGTTTTCATAATTAACGTTAATTTGATTAATATCAACTTAAATGTGTTTGCAATTTAATTTGTTTAGTTCAACTAGAATCATAAAGTTATGCATTTAGATGTTCTCACAAGTTTTGTTTTCTAATTAATTATTTAATTAGTGTGATTTGTACATAGACAATTATATATAAAATTTGACTAAGATGTACCTCATCTTTATAAATGCAAATATAATATGAGTTAATTATAACTAGGGATATTTATCTTTTATATCTTTTATATAAGTTTTCTAAATTAAAATAAATCCTATAGTTCTTTTATTTCTTTTATAATATAAATCTTCCGATAGCTGTATCTTTTCAACCCTAGCTCCGTTTTCCGTGTTTCTTGCGCTCTTTTGACTGCAGCAGTGAGCCCTATCCTTTAGTATGCTCTTTTAAAGCTTTCTTTTTTATTTGGTGTATTCGTTCTTAGTTGTTCTTGTTTGTTTGCTTGCTTGTATGCATGTTCGCGATGCTTGTGTGACGTTAGAAGGAGCGTGATCCAAGAGCTTTGAAGATTTAGAGTTTCAAGAATAAGAATTGAAGACTCTGAGCAGCTATTCTCTAAAAGAAAGGCAAGTGTTTCCTTGATCATGCTTTTGTCCTAATAATCACAATAAATATAACTTTTCTTTATATGCATGCATGTGTCCTAATTTTGATGGATCCTAATTAAGGATATGCCTAGTCTTTATGATCATTCCTTATCAACCTGGGTTTTACCTTTATGTTGGGTAGTTATTGCTTAGTTGATATAACTGGTTCTGGTTTAGGAATAATCTATAACCATGATGAGAACAATGATGATGCTATACCTATTTTATCCATGTTCATACTCCTGGTGATGTTAATCACAAGATTATATATTTTAATCAGAACATGGAGAACCACCCAGGAAAATAGTGCAACCACAATACTATATGGCTCTGGTCTTGGCTAATTTTAGAAACTTTAGCTTGTGATGATCTTACCGAAAGGGCAAGAGGGGAGTGCGTTGATGGGGTATAGCCTGGTCCTCTTGAGATGTAGATATGTTTCTGGTTAAGGCATCTTCCTCATTAGGGAGGGTTATGATCACTGCGGCCTGAAACCTTAGCGGATTGTCATGAGTTAGGGAATCCTAGTAAAGGCCTCGTAGTGAATCCCTTGCCACTCACCTCGGAAGTGTTTAAGAGGCTAGCTACCTTGGGCAAGTTGGGAGACACGAATTGTGGGAAAAGTGTACAACCTCTGCAAAGTGAAAACTGATATATTAGCTATGCTCACGATTAAGAGCGGCTTGGACCCTCACATGATAATTGAACTGGAAGAAGAATTAAATCGTGGACCATGTTTGTAGTTATGGTTATCGTGGACCAAGTTTATGGTTGTGGTTATGCTTATGCTGTATCTCTTCTCTCTCTTTTAATGTGGGTTTTGGTATGAACTTATACCATAGTAATTACGTGCTAATAAAACTTGACCAACTAAAATTGCTTATCGCAGTAAGCCAGTCAGCCTTTCCTTGATTTTAGCCTTCATGTCATATAATTCCCAACACTTGCTGAGTACCAACCATAAGTGTACTCACGCTTGTTATAATTGCTGCTCAGAGGAGAAAGTGATGCGAAGTCTTTTGAAGATGATGCTGAGTTCTTGGCCTGCGCAACCCCCGGTCGATTGCCTGTGAAGTTTGGAGTCTTCGTTTCCAGGATAAGCTGTATAACTCTGATAATCTTTATAGTCTTTTAATTCTCTTTTCGTGATACTGTTGCTAATTATTCACTGATGAAGTCACTATATGTATGGAACTTGATCCTAGCATACATATAGTTATGCATTCGGTTTTGTCCTTAAAAACCGAGTCTGACAACAGCTGCTGCAAAAGCGTTGTTGAGGTTCCTTTGGTAATTTGGATTATGAGCGCGATTCTCTATGTTCCGCCTAGGCTGGGCGCGCTTGGCGTTCTTCAACCACGGATCCTTCGGTGTTCCTCATTCTCGTCCTGGGGGCGTCTATCATGGGGTCGTCGAAAGACACATCTGCGAGTTGTTCATCATCATACTCAGGACCCAGCTCATTGTTGTGGCAGAACCAACCTGAATTATACTGGCTCAAGTACGCTAGTCCTCCCTGGAGGGCTAACTCGTACTTCAAACAGTATAATACTATTGGTCTGTCGGGTAACGTCCCGATAAACCACCGAACTCAGGATCCAACAAGGTACCTCACACGAAGGTGAGTCCAGAGATATAATGCCAAAATAATTTACACCACAGGCAGTTTATATTACAAAAATGTACAAGACAACATTTATCCTCACTGAGGAGAATTTATTACAACACAAGTTCAAGTTTCTAGTTAAAGCAGCGGAATTTGAAAAGCAGAGTCGATATACACGGCGTCATTACGGATATTATGCTAGCCCTGGCATAATATCACTCGGCGGGGTCTGCGTTGGCCGGGGACGGATCCCATTCCACGGACCAACCATCAGGCAAAGGGTAAGGCCATGGTGTAATGAATGCTGGCTCCTCAGATGGGTTACCTGAAGTAAATTAACAAAGCAAGACTGAGTATACTAATACTCAGCAAGACTTACCCGGAATTGGGTATATCTTAGCCCATAACTAGACTCATGATGGCTTTTAGCTTTGGGTAGGGTTTTTCAGCTGAAAAGCAACAAAAAGTAGATCCTTATTTTCAACTTTTAGCTTTCAGGTTCTAGTTGTTTAACCATTCTAGGTAAGCACCTATAGCTATTCAAACATGGTAGAATCTTTACTCAAACATCATCTTTAATAATCACATAATTGCTCTTGTTACTCTATGTGATAAAGGGGATAAGCAGTCTCATACATCGTGAGAGGCGGACGATTCCTGAATCGAGATTCATCCCTTGCAAGGTAAACCTAACTCACACGCTTGGAACACCACAGGGTAATTCCGAAGCAACCGTTTACCTTTCATTCCGACTCGTGGATCAGGGCCACCACAAGCGACTGCAGGTCATACGCACTACAAAAGTGCAGGACGTACGTCTGTAGCGCGACTACAAAACCCGTACTCCTGGTTGCCCAGCAACACATATGCCTACACGTCGAACAAAGTAACCAAAAGAAGCAAATACATGTGGTGGGGGGTATGTCCACTCCTCGGGCCGATCGGTTACTAGGCTTACCGCTTACCATATTTCACGGCATGTGGCTAGTACTTTCAAACGCTTAACCACCGCTACCACACACTGCGACCTTATCAAAATTTCATCAACACAGACGGGGTATCATCTTGACCATGATACCTCGTAAAACTCCCGTCCGGCATCCTTATAGTGATAACAGGAATGTAAATCATTACAATTCCTAAGTCGCGCGAGTGACAGGAAATCACTCGACTTCTACCGGTCCTACAAGCAGAGCAGCTAGTCGGACTCAGTTCTAGTGTTCAATACATTGGTTCCTAGAACAATGCAACTAAGTTTCCAAACAACTTCCTAAGAACCTAATGCATAAAGAGATATATATATAAGTAATATAAGTTGCAGTGTAATAAAGTAGGGGTTATGTCCGGGGCTTGCCTTCGCTAGCAGGGTTGGAGTTAGTCAAATTATTTTCTTCCGAACCTTGGTTCGGGGCTTCAGAGAAATCTGTAACAAGAATCCCGGGGTCTTCAGAATAACCTTCTTCTTGTTCCGGGATCAACTGATAATCCCCGTCAGCGAGAGTGGTCGAGTCTACATGAGATGCAAATTACGAGTTATAGAATGCCTTTACCTTTAGTTTACTTCCCGATAAAGTTGCAATCTGATATAAATAACCTTTTATTTTGATATATCTCCTAATTACTTTGTACTGGGCAGTCATTTATTGAGTACTAATAAATTTACTTAGATTCATTAAACAATGAATTTAGCTAGGTTAAGTGTTCCATTAGTAGCATGGAGCAGCAGGTGGTGTGGTTTCCATTAATATTTATATTAAAAACTTTACATATTAACCTTTTAATTTTAAGTTGCCATTACCTTATATATCTAATATATTATACCTAATTTAATTATCATTTAATTTCTTGGTTGAAAATTTAATAACATGCCATAATAATACAAAACAGGACCTTAATCTATTTTCATGATTTTAGAACATTTAAAACTATATTTATTAATCATACTATGTAGACTACACATTATTTTTAACAAAATCTATACAAGAAAAAATATTACTAGAGTACAAGATTAATTATTTTTCTTCAATTTCACATGTTAAAAGAAAATTATTGGCACTGGTTTTACTAATTTATCATTTTTCTATGAATTACTATGTAATTCTTAAGCCTACAAGCAATTAACTTTGATATTTAAATTAGGTCATCAAGCATTCAAAAACTGAAGTCGACCTTTAAAGCAAAGTTACAGATCTTTGTCTAAAGATTCTAACAAAATTTAGTTTACCATTTTATGATTTTTCCTTAAAGAGATATGGTATTTCTAAGTTAACAGCAAAAATTACATAAGGAGGTCCTTGGCTACTATTCCACTGAGTCTAGGGCTTTGCAAGAAACCCCCTGGGTTTCTTTTCCTTCTAACCCGAGGTCCCTGGCTGGGAACCCGAACAGAGCAGAGTGGTGGCGGCCGTGTTCCGGCGACGGTGGTCGCCGGCGGTGAGGTCCAAGGGCAGGAATCGGGTCAGGGGCTTACTGCGGTCGTGTTGGGCTACGTGTCGTGGACGAGGACGGCCGGAACAGTGAAGTTCGACTTGAACCCGAGGTGACGGCGGAGGGGTCGACGGCGACGAGGGTGCTCCGGCGATGAACGGGGGCCAAGATCCTGCGCACGAGAACCAGTGAGTCATGAGGAACGTGCACGTGCCATCAATTTGATGAAAACATGCTGGATCAAGAGAGTTCGACGGAGACCGAGGCGGCGGCGGTGAGAAAGATCGCCGGCGAGCGTCGGGAAGGTGCTGTGGTGCACTAGAGGGTCAAGGGATGGGTCGGACAGCTTCAGGGGGATGATGTGGTTCTGTTAGGGGTGATGTGGTGGCTCGGGAGTACCTGCAACGAGCTGCCCACGGTGAGGCCGAGGGCGGCGGCGGATGGCGATCGTCGGCGACGAGGTTTCAACAGAAATTGGAGGACCACGAGTGGTCGAGGAGCACCAGTGGACTACGGGTAAGCTTGTGCAGGTGCTGGCTGGTGCGGAGGTGGTCCGGTGTGGGCTGTCCACGGGCGGGTGGTGCACGGCCGGAGAGGAAGAGGACGACGGCGACGGAATGCAGCTCGGTCACTGGGAATTGGACGCTGGGGTTAGCAAAACAGCAAGTGGGTGTGGGTGTGGTGCTGCTGCGCGCGAGAGAGAGGGAGTTAAGGCACTGCAGCGAGCTGTCCACGACGGCGAGGAGGTGGCGGCCGGAGATGGCTCGGGTTGCCGTGGCATGCGCGCGTGAGGCCACCAGGGGAGAGAAAAGAAGTCGAGACTGGGAGGGGACGACGCGTGGAAGAGTTCTGCAGCTGGAGGTGGCGCTCGGGGCGCGGCATCGGCGGCGAGCGGCGGTGGCAGGAGCGGCGCAGAGAGGGAAGCGGCGCGCGCCAGAGGAAGACGAAGCAGGGAGATGTTAGGAGGACCTGTTCGCAAATTCCAAAGAATTCAGGGACCCCACTGTAATCTAAAATTTTCTCACTGCTACAAGGGTCAAATGGAAAAGTGTTCAACATGAAAGTTGTAGAGAATTTCAAATCCTACAAGATTGCTTTAAGGTTCAAGTTCAAAATCTCAAAGAATATAGTTTTATTTTAAACTTTAGAGCGTCATTCAATTTATAAACTTTGTCTTGTAATTCAAACCAATTGCTTTAATGCTTAGGGTCCTTTTGCAAGTTTCCCTGCAGTAATCATGACTAGTTCTCTTTGCACTTTAGTCCTTAGGTAAAACTAAGTTTTACTTTTATCTTTTTACCATTTCACATGTAAGTCCTTATATGTTTGTATTAATTACATAAAGGTCCTTAATTTCATATTGAGTCCATTCCCTTTTGTGTTTATTTAACTTTTGATCCTTTATTAGCTATAGCCATCTGAATTTTGACACTTAAGAACATTTTCACATACTTGCACATGAAAATTTATAAGACTTGTAATTTACAATCATACCCTTATTACATTGTACAACTATATACTTTATAGAATGCTTACATCTAATACTCCCAAGCTTAGTATCTAATTGTCTAACTACCTGGATATCACAATTGTCATCTGCATTGCGAAGGGAGGCCATGTAGACTTGATGATCCGGCAAGTTGTTAGTCGTGTGGTTGTGGTTGAGCAGCTCTATGCTACCGTCTCCCTTTTCCACGATGGGAGAGAGAGGTTTGCCCTCCTGGAAGGGCAATTCCTGCATGAAGGCCACATGGCAGGAGTCGTAGTTGAGTAGTTCAGAGGGCTCTAGGCCCTTCCAGTACATAAAACGGCCTTGTGGCGTAGATGTCATGGTTAAACCTAAATGATTGCCCAAAAATGATTCAGGGTAGTCATCGGGTTGCGAGTGGTTTTCAAGAGCGGGGGCCCCCCGATGGGCGGTGGCTCCCTCATCTCTGAGTCCCCAACTCTAGCTTGAAGGTGTAGTACTAAATGATGAGTACTCTTTTTGTTGGAGTTCGAGTAGTTGTCGAAAATGGGGCCCCCCGACAAGCGGTGGCTCCCACGTCCTCAAGCTTGAGCAGCAGATCTTAGTCCTCCTCCAAGTCGGAGAGGGACTTAGATTGTGTGGTCCCCTCAGATCGGTTTGAGTCCGATCCGACTAGTTCTAGTGCATCACGAGTGGAAGTTGCGTCGAAATGGACATCATTTTAATATGCAGGACAAGACCGGGGAGTAGCAATTCGTCGAGGTTGTCGATGAACTCATCAAGGTCACTACCTTGATTTGTTGTGGAGGCCTCTGGCTTCCTGGAGTCGACTAGGTGGCTGTTGAAGCCACCTAAGCTGTTGGCGATGCAGATCCAAGAGCCGAAGATGAAAGTTGTGCCCTCGTTGAGCATGGCACTGGTGAAGTTGAAGAACACCATCGAGTTCTCCAGTGGATGCTCCATGAAAACCCCTACCTGGCGCGCCAGCTTTGGTATTTTACCGCCACGCCCACCGAGGGATACCCCCGAGGTGGTGAGTTTGTAGGTAGGGTGTCGCCGAGATCAGAAACTCGAAGATGCAAGGAACACAAAGTTTAGATAGGTTCGGGCCGCCAAAAGCATAATACCCTACATCCTGTGTAGTTTGTATTGCCTTAGGTGGTGATTGGGCGATCTCCTATTTGAAGGGGGTCCCTGTCCGCCCTTATATAGTTTGGGGGGGGGACAAGGTTACGTGGAAGTCCTAGTCGGATATAAGCCCAGGAGTCCTACCCGAGTACTTTTCGGGTAGTTTCCTATCATCTCCGACTAGTTTTACTACTATATGAGTAGTCATTCTATGCTACGAGTAGTTACAAAAGATGTAGGGCGTGGGCCATGTCCCATCCCTTATCCTAGGAAATGTACGCTATCTACACAGTCCCATGGGCTCGGATCTAACACACGGGGAATGGAGGTACTAGCCTTCTAACTAGTTCATCCAAGGACAAACAAGAGTAAAGTAGGCAAGGATACAGAGGATTCCTATTGCTTAAAAGTTTTGGTAAAGACAAGTTCAACCCCTACTTGCTTACTTTGGGCACCGATTTACACCAGGTTTGCCAAGTGCCTCCGGCTATTAGCTCTACGCCCAACCCAAATGTGGGGGACTACAAGGGACGGACTGGGCTGTCACCACTTGCTGCCTACCCTGACAGACCGTGGGGAAGGGTAGCAAACAAAGGTAACTTCAAGCCTAGACACCATATTGCTTCTAGCCCCGGCCAGACTCCATGTTAAGACTTAAGTCCTTAAGCTAGAAACAACCACTCAAGAGTGGACAATGATCCCACATGCAAATAAAGAATAGAACTTACTTAACCAAGAGACTCACCACCATAGGAGATCATGAACACTTAGGAAGAAAGCATCCGTCAACGTACAAGGTTGGGGGAGAGTGCCGACAGGCCGGCACTTCCCCCGATCTACCCCTCACTCTCTCCCTATTTTCTAAGCACTACGGAGGTAGGGCTTTGCCTTGGAGTGGAGCTCTTCTCTTCTCTTGTGGTGTGTTGAATGGGGGCTCTCCTCCTCCTTTTATAGGTGGGATAGAGTGGTTCCCGGTATCTCTAAGCATGGAAACTTTCACAACCATCTTAGTGCGAGCGCAGGAGATCTTCCCGCCAAAGCTGGTGGTGCCGGGAAGGTGTCCAAGTTTGGCCGAACCCCCAATTGGACCGAACCCCAGATAAGGCCTCCCTCAGTTCCCTTTTGCCTAGTATCTGGTGAGTTTATCCTCAGAATATTCCCTGGGGTCTCGGGTGATAGTAGGTTGAGTCCCGATCTTTCGAGAGGTACGGTAAACTTGATTGGTGGAGAACTCGACGTTGATGATCCAAGGCTCCGAACGATAAGAACCCCGCAATCACTACACCACTGCTTTGTTGGTTATCACCCGTGTCACATGAATGACCTCTCCATGAAGGCTTATCCCTGCAAGCACAATCAAGAACACAAGCAAGAATAGGAGATGCAATCAAATAGACTTGATTACAAGGTGGAGTCTCACAAACCGATGAACGGCAACACTGTTCGATGAAAGATTGAATCTAAGCAAAATCCAAATCCTAAAGTGGTGATGGCTACTGAATAAAAGGGTGTTGGAGGTGTGCAAGCCCTCTGGATGCAACCCTAAAGGGCTCCAACACGGTACACGGGCCAACGGCCCAACAGACGGTGACACAGCACCCTGATAGATTCTGGACGTCCACTTGTGTCAACGATTCCCGTCGACTCAGAAGGAATTTTGAGGTGGGACCAGTGCCATTGGAAGCTCTATGAAAGTTTGGTACCAACCATATATAGAACATCCAAATCCGTCTCCGTATGTGGCCAGGGCGTCAGTTTTGGTGAAGTAAGGTTCTGGAATCCGAGGTGGAGTCGAAGTCGAGTTGGACATGGACTCCTCCTTGGTGTGGACGTCCTACCTCCTCCTCCTTGACTCCTTGGCCTTCTCCAAGTCCTTGCTGATCCTCTCCATTATTCCTAATCAATAACACATGCATGGAACCAAGCATAAGTTCTGAAAAACAATTGACAAGGTTAGAACGTACCTGGAGATCCAACTGTCGTGCACGTGCTCTAGTGACCGGTCCTTGCATTGTATGCAAAGGAGAGATGTCCTCATCATTAGGGTTGATTGACCATATTTTGACTGGCATGTGGGCCCTCAATCCTTGTGCTTTCGCATAATGTGATCTTCTATGCATTCTTCTAGGTTTTGTGGTGTTTGTCCTTGGTATTTATTCATGGGCGCGTGTATATCATTACTCACCAAAGCTCATGGAAATAGTTAGACTTAAATCCCTATCTCTAGCTTTGGTGGTTATTTAGCATTGAATGATGCAGAGGTTGACTTTCAGATTTAGCAATTAAGGACCATCAACAACACCCCCACACTTAGCCCTTTGCTCATCCTCGAGTAAAGTTAAGGACTAAGGTGGAATATCTCCTCGACTGGTATGATGCCATCTTCAGTAGTTGAGGAATGGAACGGATTAGAATCAAGTCATCTTTACTTCTCCTACTCTGATAACTTGGGTGTTTTTGAAGGGTTTTCAAAACAAAACACAAACTTGCTCCTCAAATGATTCTCTCAAATCGCTCATGGTGTATGGTTCCTTACCAAGGTATTGTTTTGCCTCTTTTCATCCTACTTCTAATAACACTTTTGTGGAGCTCAGGGTTGGGAATGAAAAGAAGACATACTTGCATTGCATATATTGCGAAGTAAAAAACCGGACCCAAGGAGAAGCAAATCATACACTCTGATCAAGATGTACAAGTGTGTGGAAAATATGTGGATGAAAGATGTATGAAAACTCCTCTTTACATGATCTCTCTCCCTTTTGAAATGTTTTTGAGGACATGGCTATCTTTATTTCATCATTTTTTCATATATTTTGACCTTCATGTGTCCAGCTTCTCTGTCTCTCTATGCTTGGACCTTCATGTGTCCAACTTTTATTTTTCTCTTTTTTTTAACAATAGATGGAGAGAGAGACCAACACATATCATGGAGGTTTTATTTTGTGGAATGAAATGGATGGATGGGTGGAATCTTTTTGCGCAACTTCTGATGTAGAAGTCGGCATGTATGGGTGGAGTGTACGTGATCTTGATCATGAGAGTATGAAAAGTTTCTCACAAAGGTCACAAACAATTTGACAAAGCTCAATGCAAAATCAAGTAGCATATGTATAAGGTTTTCAATGAGATCAACATATGGCTTTGGTAGGAATTTAATCATCATTGAGGAGCCAAGCCATTGATTTTGAATTTATTTTGAAAGATAAATTTCCCAAATACTTTGCAGAGAGAAGCAAGGTTCCTTTCATCATAAAATACCTCATTCATCAACTACCTCATTCCTTTCCTTATGATAGAATGTTCACAAGTAAAAGGAATATAGGCGAGGAACAAAGAATATGCAAGCCAACCATAGAAAAGGCATGTTCAACATGAGGAGATTGGCAAGGTTCATTGAGTTTTAATTTTAGTGAATGTCATAAAATTCATATAAAACTCAAAAAATTAGGGAGTTAGAGGATTGTGTTGCACAAACTATCGTTGAAGAGGAAGAAAAGAAAACTGAGGAGGGTCAGAGGTGGATTGGTTGACCAGGGGTTCGACCATCTCTCTCTGGATCCCATCCGTCCTGCTCTTCAGTGTGCTGGACCATCTGATGTTGTGCAACATGTTGGGGGAGGATCTGAATGAGTGTGCACTTGGTGAGCTTAAGAGATCTCCCCCACACTTATTCATGTACCTGATTTTATTCAGCAAAACAAACAAAGGGTGGAAACAAAAATTCTACTGGTTTGAATACCGGGGAATTCAAATCTTTATTAACTCAAGACACATGAAATGTTTGAAGCACCTAAGTTTCTTTTTGTTTTTTATTTTTTTATATTCTATTTATGATGGAAAATAGGGCATAATGGGTAATCTAGCAGGATGGAAAAGGATGCACGAGGTTTGGAATACTTACGTGGCAAATCTTCCCATCTTAGAAGAAAATGCAAAAGTTGCGAATGCAGCAAAGGTTTGCATTTGTTCTTCTTGCTTACTTGTGCATTTATCTTCCCATGGGACCAAGGAGCATTGTGTTAGTGTCGGAGTTATTGTACATTGCTCCTTGGTTGTGTATTTTATTCCCTTCAGAAGGTTAGTGCACAACAAATACTCGAGGGGTGTTTAAAGAATTTTTGAAGAGATTTTATTGTTGCCTTGAGATTAGTTATTTACATCCATGCTTAAGGAAAATTAAATTCAAAGAATAAAGTAGCATGGATCCTAAGATGCTTGCCATCATTTTATTTTATTATTCCTATTTTTCGAGAGAGATTCTTTTATTTCAAAAAGGTGTATTTTTTTGTTCACCAACTTTTTTTTTCTTTTCATCATAACTCAAGCAAGGCCAAGATAAAAACTGCATGAACATAAAAAAGGGGCTTTTTGCAATATATTCACAATGCACCTTGAGGGGTGATCTGAGCCTCCCTTGCATGCCATGCAATCTTTGTTGAAGTGTGACTCGGGCCTTGGCTTTTCTCCAGTAGGAACTGAACTTGAGGACTTACCCGTCAATTTTGAAAATTCTCCTGTAGGGGTTAGTCCACAAAAGATATGCATCCGAAATCTATGATCGTATTAACTCTAACGGTTCATCAATCAAACTCGATACCATATATTTGATTAAAGAAGGCTATTTAACCTAAGCACCATGCTTAATTTAAAAAGCCTATGGATGTACTGTACAAATACAACCAAACCAGAGCATGCGAATGTAAACTAAGGAAGTAAGATTTTGCATGATCAAGCTCTGTCCATATAGAGATAAACCTGAGTGTTCTCACCAGCAGCATAAGAGGATGGATGATCCAAAATTGGTACCGTGGTGGTGTGGTCACATATGATGGTTGATAGCTCCTCCATTTGATGTGAACGGTAGCGGAGGAAGGCACTTGACCACGCCAACCCAGGTGAGTGGTACTCATGCCTCGTGTGTGTGAACCATGTTCCTCGGAGGCATGATCTATTGGCACATTGCTTTATGATTGGAGGTGCAAAGTACGTCTCCTTTCGTGCAGGCGAGCAAGTGCCAATCGGAGTGGAGCAGCAAAGGCCTAGGTTGGAAGAGGAGCATTTCTTTTGCTTATATGCGCAAGAGCTGCTAGAGCGAAGCTACGCAAAGCTGGCAGCGGATGAGGATTATGCCAAGGCTTTGCAAGCATAAGTAAGGGCCAGGCTGGGTGAAGCAAGGCGATGAAATGATATTTATTAGGGTGCAATGCCATGGCTTAAAGGCAGGCTTAGTGCAGCATTTGATCTATGCGGAGCATGCTGGCTCACTCTCACTCTTTTCTTCTTTGTTTCTCTCTCTTTTTTATTTCTTTTCTTTATTTACTTATTTTCTCTCTCTTTCTTTCATCTCTGTTTTTTTCTCTTTTCTCTTTTCTCCGCTTTTTTATTTTCTTTCTTCCCCACTTTTTTTTCATAAGCAAGCCAGAGCTGACACTAGGATGCTCCTTGGTGTGACTGGAACTTGCAGCGAGATGCTCACCGATTTCACCCACACTTGGACTTTTGTGTGTCAAGACACCAAGAGTCAAGTGTGCGGTGTCGGTGTTTATTTCAGAGTGTGTTCCATCACCAAAGAGGACCAAGTGTACAGCTAGTGCAGCTCCCATGTTCTTGAGCATTGCATGCCCCTCGTTCTTTTGAATCTAAACTTGAAATGGTTATCAACCAAAAATACCTGAAGGTGCATACTATCCTAAAAACATGTTCTTGCTTTTATTGAATAAAAAGAAACTTTATGGGAAAGGGGAATGAAAATCCGGGCTATCTCCCGGTAGTGCTTTGTTTATGGTCACAAGCTTGACCATGGGGAACTTCTTCTAGCTATCATTGGTGATAACGTTCCCCTCTAACCACCAATTGATGATTTATCATCGTTCAAGCTGCAAGGTTAGTGCTCCAGTGTGCCCATGAAATATGCAATGTTTATGATAAATAAATGCATCTACAACCATCCGCCTAAACATTTTGCAAGGGAGGACTTTAAGGTGGTTGTAGGCCTCGTGCGTGCTTATGGCACAAAGTGTGGCTGACTCTAGAAAGGTATTATGCGAGCATGGTTCTTGTGGTGCTTCGAGAATGAAGTTCCCATGCTCTTCTAGCGAACCCTTTTCCTTCAGATTATAGAGTCAGTTCCTCACCAAGTTCTATGGCCCATGAGTTCTCTATCTCAAGAGAGTCCTTGTGAAAGGCCGATGTTGGGCCAGCAGGAAGAGGCTCAAACCCGATTGAGGGTAATGATGGTTGAGGATTTTCTTTCCTTCCATCGGGGTTTTGTATGCAAATGAACCTCCAACAGCAATGTCAAGATCTAGAGCAGAGGTCATGTCTAAACCCGCGCAAAAGATGTGCAATGACACTTCATCGGGTAAAGGCATGCCTGGGCTAATTGCCAAAAGGCATGAAAATCTAGCCCATGCTGCTCCGAGGGACTCCTTCTCGAATTGCTCAAATGCAAGGATGTCACTCCATAGAGAAGGTGTGAGGGATAAAGGAGAGAATGAGTGACAAAAGTCATCTCAGAGCTTTCCCCAATCACCGTTCATATTTTCCATGTTGTGGTTGTACCATTGCTCCGCCCTCTCAGTGAGGGAGAAAGGAAACAACTTCCACCTCAAGGTTTCCTATGTTATGCCTAGGATAACTAGATATGAACACAGTTCCTTGAATTCTTGCAGATGATCATGAGGATCTTCATCTTCAGGTCTCGAAAAGGGTTGATGCCGAACAAAGCAACATAACCAGGGTGAAGTTCAAAGCCAGAAGCTGTGGTAGGCTTAGAAGAGGGTTGTTGTGGCAGAACTGCCTGAATTATTCTGGCTCAAGTGCGCTAGTCATTGCTATACAGCCGATACTAACTCAATGCACTTCAAACGGAACAACCCATTGGTCTGTCAGGTCTCCGCCTGATGCAACCACAGTTCAATAGGATCGAAGCAGGTTTACCTCACACGAAGGCGAGTTTACAGTCGCACAACAGCTCATCAACTTTTACTTCACAGAATATTAAACATTATTACAAACTGTTTCAAACTTAAGGTAATATACAGACATTGTTTAAAATGACAAGTTAAACATGCTTGTCATGTTCACAGCGGAAGAAAAATTTAACACGCGACTACACACGTCGCGGAGGTTGACACCACACTCAGCCCGAAGTATGGCGTCATTCAGGAGGGTCATTGCCAGCCGGGGACGGATCCCACTCCACGGAACAGCCAAATGGAACAAAAGTTGGCCATGCGGAACCATCCGTGGGGTTTCAAAGGTCATACCTGAAAAATAGACTAGCAAGACTGAGTATACTAATACTCAGCAAAACTTAACCGGGTCATGGTATACTTAGCCATGTAGCTAGACTTATGCTGGCTTGTAATGGTTCTGAGTTTAATTTCAGCTGAAAAGTATCAAATAGTATGATCTACTTTCAGGTTTTAGCTTTCAGATTCTAGTCTTATTAACCATTCTAGGTAAGCACCTATTCTAGACAAACAAGGTAGAGATTAACATCCATCCAGATTATTCCATAATGGTTACTGTTCTTACTCTATGTGGCAGAAGGAATAAGCAGTCTCAATCTCCGCGAGAAACGGATGATTCTGAATCGAATTTCTAGACCTTGCAAGGGTAAACCTAACTCACACGCTTGGAACATCCAAAGATCGTTCCGAAGCAACCATTTGCCTTTCATTCCGACTCATGGAACAGGGCCACGACAAGCGACTGTAGGACCGCACGCACACCAATTGTGCAGGGCATACGTCTGTAGCGCGCGCTACATGACCGTACTCCTGTCCGCTGCGTGGAACATACTCCCGCACGTCGGTGCGTGAGAAAAACCAAATTACGAGTGGTGGGAGGTATGTCCACTCCTCGGGCCGATTGGTTACTAGGCTTACCGCTTTACCATATTTTGCGGCATGTGGCTAGTACTTTCAAACGCTTAGCCACCACTACCACACACTACGACCTTATCAACTTTTATCAACACAGACGGGTAACCTTCCGAGTCATGATACTGCACATGACCCCATCCATGATCCTTATAGTGATTGCAAGATAGTAATCATTCAACTCCTATATCGCGCGAGTGACAGGAAATCATCCGACTTCTACCGGTCCTATTAGCAAAGCATCTATCCGATAAGGACTCAGGCACAATACATAGGTTCCTAGTATCAATGCATCTAGGGTTCCATTTCAATTCCTAGACTTAATGCAAGATATAATGTATAAGCATAAAATTGTAGTAAATTGAAATATTGGGTTATGCACTGGGGCTTGCCTTCTTGAGCGGGGCTAGGGTCAGTGGTGTCAGGGACTTCCAAACTTTGGTTCAGGGCTTCAGTTATAGTCTCGACAACGTTTACCGGATCTTTAGAAAACCCTTGATCTTATTCCAGGACTAGCTCGTAATCTCCGTCGTCGAGTGTCGTTGACTCTACATGATATGCAATAATTTGATTAGATGGTTCTCGAGTTAAGAGTTTTATTTCACAATAAATTTGCAATCCAACAGGTTAATACACTCAAATTCAAAAAAACAAGAGGGTTAAATATAAACTCATTATTGGTATTCTAATCTAATTATCCCATTTAATTGAATTAAGTTAACAAGTTTGATTTTTAATTTGAAAACTATAAAGGTTCTGACTTTGAAGTTTTGGTGGATAAGCTTATTTCTAACAATAAGCTTATTGTGAATTTTTTATATTTTTTTGAAAACAGAAACTAAAGCATTTGAATTTAAATTCAAATTTCAAGTTTAAATTCAAACCTTAAGCAAACAAAGCTTTAATTTCTTGAAAATTTAATTAGGAACTCATTATCAATAGATTGAGTTATGTTAAAAAGATCTAAGCAGGAAAGTTTTAGGAACATGCTTAAATAAATTCAAACCATTTCAAATTTGATTTGCAAAAGTTTAAAAGAACTTAAACTACAGAGCAGTACTGAGTATGAAAGTTTTACACAAGCTCACTCATCACCTAAACAGGCTATAAGCCAAAATTCACAAGAAAATAAGCTTGTTTGCAAAAGTTATGCACAAGATACCCTTTTTCTAAACTTTAAAATAACTTTAAAAGCATTTGGTTTAAAACTAGACTCTATTAACAAAAGTCATAGATCTTGACTTCTAGTTTCTAGCAAAACTTGTTTGATAATTTTTGGATTTTTCTACAAATTCTTATCAATTTTACAAATTGGCTGCTTTGCAAACAAGAAATGAAAAAGGAGTTTACAGAGAGGCCCTCTGGTTTTTGCCTAAAGGTCCTTAAAATAGAAAAGTAAATTGCAAATGGGTCCCCGTCAGCCCACGACGGTGGCCGGCCGGTCTGTCCGGCATGGTCTCGCCGGCGGCGAGGTCTTTGGCGGGGAGGAACAAGTCCTGCATGGTCTACAGGACATGCGGTTCGTGTTGGTGGGTGATGTGCACAAGAAATAGTGGTGGAGCATGGCCAGCGGCGAGGGGTGGCGGCGGCCGTGGCGGCGTGCTCACGTTCCCGGCGAGGGGCCGGTGAACGTGGACAGATAAGACGCGCATGACACCGTGAAGATGTGGGGGTGCGATTGCAGTACCCAATTTGGCCGGAGGTGGGGCGGAAGGGGGTCGTTGTGACAGTTCAAGTACCTGTAAGCTAGGCACATAATTTGTTAGTGTGAAGTTTGTGCTTGTTAGTGTAAAGCTTGTGTATGTTTGTGTGAAGCTTTTGAAAATTTAAAGTGCAAGTAAAAGGGGTATTTTTGTAATTACAGAAAAACCTAGGGTTGTTTTTGCAAAATGTAATTAGATAGGAGGTAACTTCAAAAAAAAGTGAAGGGTGGTTTTGCAAACATGTTTTTCTTACTTTATCCCCTGTAAAAATTATATATTTATCCAAAAGTTTCATTTAAAATGTATGTGTTGAATTGTGTAAAAGTTTGGGTAAAGTGGTGAAAGTAAGGGTATTTATGTAATTTTATAAAAGTACAAGTCCTTTTGTGCAAGTAGTTGATTTACAAAAGTAATTCTCAAAGTTACTCAGGACTAAAGTGTAAAAGGTGCAAGTCATCATGACATGTCTATCCAATCATTATGACGTGTCTATTCCGTCATCATGACGTGTCATAAATGCTTGCATTTAGGTCCTAAATTTTATGAACTTATACTCTTTAGGACAAAAGTAATTCAAATCCAACTTTTGTTCAAAATTTAACGTGTAAAAATATAAGTTTTGAGTTTTTGAACTTGAGCCCTAAAGCAATGTTGTAGAGTTTGAAAAACTCTCCAACTTTCGTTTTGGGCATTTCTTCATTAGGGTTTTAAATTAATGAGAAATTATGCTTTACAGAAAGGTCCCTGCAATTTTCTAGATTTACGCATAAGTCCTTGGGGAATTCTATTTCCCTTCCTCCTCTGTTTTTCCTCTCTCTGCCATTCTTTTTCCCCACCGGCAGTAGCTCCATCCAAGTCCTTCCTTCCTCCCTCCCTCCCTCTGCTCACTCAGGTCGGCGCGAGCGGGCGCAGGGAGCTGGCGCGAGCGCTTGGACGGCGTCGGGGTAGGCGCTGGGGCAGGAGCGGTTGGGGGGGGGGCGCTGTTCCTTGGCTGGAGTGGTCGAAACGCGGCCCTTGCTGTGGTTGCCGCCGCGGACACGAGTTGTGGCAGTGGGGAACCCAGCTCCAGTAGGTTCTGGTCGAGGGAAAAGTTTTGGAGGGGTTCTAGGCCATGCGGTGGTGCTCACCAACTAGCTGGTTGGGGGCCCGAAGCCCTAGCACCACCGGTCACCATGGACAGAGCCGCCGCTCGTCGCCACGGAGGCGTTCTGTGTTGGGCTAGGCCGCTTGCGAGTGGGGGAAAAGGAACAGGGGGAAGCTGAGTACGCGGAAGTTCTCACAGGCGCTAGCACAGCAGCTCAGGGCGGGCCTCGGTCCTCACGGAGACAGAGGTGATGGTTATGGCGCGGTGAGTCGGAAGGAGAAGCTACGTAACGACACGAGGCGGTCGGGGCAGGAGCAACGCGGCGCGGGTTCGACGCGCAGCTGTGACACTCAGGTAAATAGTATGGTCACACCCTAGGTTTTTAGTATGTGGTTATGTACAAAATGTAGCAAAAGTGTGTTTAAAAGTGTTAATGATAAGCAAAGGTGATTGTTTGTATAATTGTTTTTAAATCAGGGTCCTTTTGTGCTAAATGGGTGAGCATAGAGGGTAGATTTGGAAAGTATGAGGGTTGTTTTGTAAAAGTTAAAAACTTATGTTTAAAATGCAAAAATAGGTGAAACTACCTTTTGGATGTAAATGTGGTGTAATTTTAAAATAGGATCTATGCAAAGTTTAGAGATCTTGCTAAATTTCATTTTGATTGCAAAACCTTAGCTCCTCTGTTAGTGAGCCTTAAAGCAAAGTTGTGCATTTTGAAAAACTACACATTTTTGCTTTTGGGTCCATCTCCATTTGAGCTTTGGTGTGAAAGTTATCTATACTTTACAGTGAGGCCCTTGTGTTTTCTGCTTTTTACAACCAAGTCCCCTTCGTCTTCCCCAAACCCGAGCTTCTCTCTGTTTCTTCTTCTACTGCACGCCGCCGCCCCCGCCCGGTCCTGTGCGCTGCCCTACTGCTCTGCGCCCCTCTGCGCCTAGCTCCACACGTCGTGCTGCTCTTCCTCCCGCCGCCCGTGTTGCCCGCGCTGGCCGCCCCACGTTCCTCCACGTCGGGCCGATGTCCCGAGCGGCTGCCACGCCGCTCCGCCAGACCCGCCGGCGCCGCCTGCTGTCTGCGCTGGCTGGGTGATCTCCCTCTCCCTTTCCTTCTCTCCCGCAGACCATGTCTCGCTACAAAACTAGACCGAGCCTCTTCTCCCCAACGGTTTTCACCCCAATTCCCTCCACGACACTGAGCCGCCGCCGCTGATTCCTCACCGGAATCCTCCTCAGCCGCTCCATCCCAACCCAATTCTTTGAGCTCTAAGCTTCCTCACCTTCTCTCCTTGCTCCACAGCTTGATCCAGTCCAGCCCCTGCCTTTCCCCTCGCCGGAATCATCTCACCCCGAGCCGCCCCTCACCGGCGCCGCCCGAGCTCGGCCTCGTCGTCGACAGCATGCTCCGCCACCTCTTCACCCGATCCAAGTATGGGAACCGCATCACCATCGCCCCCTGGTGCTTGTGCGTGCGTTAGCCTCCCCTGTTCGCTGGTCCTTTACCGGGAATGGCGGTGTGCCGTCACGGTCGCCGCTCCTCCCCGTCATCAACCCCGGTCCCCTGCTAGCCGTCGTGCGCTTCCACCCCCACAACACTCCTTAGGTCTCGTAGGATCTGTCCCACCGGCCCCTCCCCACCGGCGACCTCCCCGCCGGCGACCTCGCCGCCGGCGAGAACACGCCGGGGCCGAGCGACCGGGTCACATCGAGGCTAGGTAGGGACTTATCCGTGAGAAGAAGACTTTCTCCAGGGACCCGAGCGCATAAATCCAGACCCCCCCTCTTGTGTTTCTGTTATTTCATGTGTGTGTGCAGCTGCCTTGTAAAATTCCTAGGAAGTCACAGAAAAATCCAAAAATTGCAAAATTAGTTTTGTCAGAAACTAGATTTCAAACACTACAACTTTTGTTTATTAAGTTTGATATAAAACCAAATACTTTGGTACCTATTTTAAATCTAAGGTTAAAAGGTATTTGGTATATAGCTTCTACATTTTAATTTTGCTTCTCATGATTTTTGGCATGTATATTCTGTGAGCTATATGTAACCTTGTGTTAAAATTTCAAACTTAGATTTGTTTTATAGCTTAACTTCTTTTGAAATTAGGCAATTCAAATTTGAAAGGTTAGCTAAGCATGTTCTATAAACCTAATTAGTCAAGATCTTTTTGTTATACTCTAATGTGTTAACATTTAGTATATAATTAAGTTTCCAAAACTTTATGATCCTTTTTACTTAAAGTTTTGAATTTAAATTTGGAATTCAAATTCAAATTCAAATGTTCTAGTTCCTGTTTGCAATAGATCCAGTGATATCCTCATGACTCCTTTATAAATGGTGGTTCAAACCTAAACCCTTTTTATTTCATGAACTCTTGTGTGTTGACTTGGTAAATTTGCAACTTTTGTAATATAAGATCTTAAACTTAAACCTTGTCTTACTTAATTTATTGCATCTCATATAGAATCAACGACGCTTGACGACGGAGATTACAAGTTGGTCTTAGGACAAGACCAAGGGTTTTCTGAAGACCCGACACAAGCCGTCGAGGAACTAATTGAAGCCCCGAACCAAAATTCGGAAGTCTCTGACACTCCTGCCCCCAACCCCACTCAAGAAGGCAAGCCCCGGACATAACCCCTACTTTATCTACACTACAACTTATAATATTTATATCTATCTATGCATTATGTCTAGGAGTTGAAATGAAACCATAGTTGCATAAAATCTTAGGAATCCAATGTATTGTACCTGAGTCCTTATCGTTTAAATGCTCTGCTAAATAGGACCAGTAAAAGTTGGGTGATTCCCTGTCACTCGCGCGATTTAGGAGTTGCTTGTTTACTATTATGCAATCACTATAAGGATGATGGATAGGGTCATGTACTGTATCATGACCTGGAGTTTTACCCTGTCTGTTTTGACTAAAGTTGATAAGGTCGCAGCATGTGGTAGTGGTGGCTAAGCGTTTGAAAGTACTAGCCACATACCGCGAAATATGGTAAGCGGTAAGCCTAGTACCCGAATGGCCCGGCAAATGGACACGTCTCCACCACTCGACTTTTATTTTATGTTTACACGCACCGACGTGTGGGAGTACGTTCTGCATGGCAGACAGGAATACAGGTTTTGTAGTCGCGCTACAGACGTATGTCCTGCACAATTGGTGTGCGTACGGTCCTGCAGTCGCTTGTGGTGGCCCTGATCCATAACCCGGAATATGAGGGAAACGGTTGCTTCGGAACGATCTTTGGATCTTCCAAGCATGTGTGTTAGGTTTACCTTGCAAGGTTTGAATTCGATTCAGAATCGTCCGCTTCCCACGAAGATTGGGACTGCTTATTCCTTCTGCCACATGGAGTAAAAAGTGTAATTATTGGTGGAATAATCTTGATGAATGATAATTTCTATCTTGCTTGTTTAGTACAGATGCTTACTTAGATGGCTAATCAACTAGAATGTGAAAGCTAAAACTTGAAAGTAGGTTTTACTCTTAGTTGCTTTTCAGCTAAAAATAACCCACAACCCTTGCAATGCCTTCATGAGTCTAGTTACGGGCTAAAGTATACCCAAATCGGGTAAGCCTTGCTGAGTATTAGAATACTCAGCCTTGCTAGTATCTGTTTTAGGTATGACCTTCGAGAATCCCACGGACAACCCTTTATGGCCAACGTCCATTCCTTTTGGCTGGTCCGTGGAGTGGAACCCGTCCCCGGCTGGCAGCGACCCTCCGGAGTGACACCAGGCCTTGGGCTAAGCATGGTGTCCACCTTCGCGACGTGTGTAGTCGCGTAATCTTTTCTTTCCGCTGTGAGTTGGGACAAGCTGTTTTGTTTGTCAGTTTGAATACGGTTGTATAAGTTTACTTACGCTTAAACCTGGTTTGTAATAATATTTGAATATCTATAAATTAAAAGTTGATGAGCTATTCTGTGATTGTAAACTTGCCTTCGTGCGAGGTAAACCTGCTTCGATCCTGTTGAACCGTGGTTGTATCGGGCGGAGACCCGACAGACCAATGGATTGTTCCGTTTGAAGTGCGTTAAGATAATAGCGGTTGTAAGGTGATTATTAGCGCACTTGAGCCGGAATAATTCAGGCGGTTCTGCCACAGCTGGTATCACAGCTGTAGGTTTACTTTTACATCTGGAACTGCTCTTAAAAAGTGTTTTCAGGATAAAAATTGGTCAACAAATAAGTTTACAAAGTACGTTGGATCCGTTAAGGTTGATGCTTAGAATGAAAAGCCCTAGGGGTTTATATGGGAATGTCAGGTGGCTATTAGTATCTATATATGTATGGATAGTTCTGACTTGCAGCACTACTTTCTGTCAAAATTTAAATTCCTGCACAATTTAACCTTACTTTTCGTAACGACACCTACGACCGTGAGGTAAGAAGGTAAGGATGCTCAGCTAACTGGGGAGTGAGCCTTCCCGTCGGTGATGCGAACCGAACGCTGTTTCTCAAGCAGTGGCTTACTTGAGATGCTACCAATATACCAACTTAGGTGGATTATATTGGGAGTATATGGTTCAGCGCAGGGTATGGCGATCGCTGTTCATACCCCCGCATTTTGCGGTACCCCCGTGAATACGTTGTTTCGATAACGTATGTTAACGTTGTCTGTACGGCGGTAATTGTACAGATGCTGTTTCTATAGTGAACAGTACTGTTTGGGGACGCTTTCATGTCGTGCTGCCATGAAAGGTTTGGGATATATATATGTGTGTGTGTGTGTGTGTGTGTGTGTGTGTGTGTGTTCTTCTGCAGGTACACTAACCACGATTACGAGGTTAGGATGAGTAGGATTTATAGATTAGCTATATAGTGAGAGACGTATGGGTATGCCACCGGAATTAACCACGTAAGTCCGAATATATTCGGCAGTTGTTTTGGTTGTGAGGATGAGTAGTACGTGCATGCATAATCTGTCATTAACCAAAAGAATGTAATATATGTTTGATGTTGCTAAGGATTAATGATGTGTTGTTTGTCTTTGGAATGGGTTAATAGAGTTCTGATGGTAGTTTTAAGTTGGGTATCTTAAAGTACCTTAGACTTCCATCTGATTTTCAGTCCCTGCTGTTATCAGAATTGATTATCCCGATCTATTTATCTTGTACTTTCTCGACGAGGTAAAAGGTCTCACCATATGCATTCTTGTTGCAGATGGCAGCCCCTTCTAATATCTTTTGGGATCCGGAAGGGCATCTTCATACCAATGCCCTTCATTGGGAGGGTTTCCCTCGTTTACTCTGGGAATCCTTATAGTCTTTCCACTATACGGAACCTCCCCAATATGATGCTGTTGAGCATGTGGAAGGAGTTCACAGAGCCCACGTCAGGATGACCATTCCTCAGCATCCTTCTCGCTCGCAATGGCAGCCCATTGAAATCAACATGATGGGCTATCGAATTGTGGATACTATTGAAGGGGCAGCACTAGAAGCTATTTATGCCTTCTGTAATCAACATCCCGGGGCAGTCACAGGACAACACATTGGTTTGTTTGCTATAACAGATCCTGGTGAGTCAGAATGGAATCTCAGGGTAATTCCTGAGAGTCACAGATTGGAAGGTTCACCGGAAGAAGCACTTCGAGGGATGATGCGTTTCACGAATGTGCAGTGTCATTACCAATCGTTGCTACGTCGTGAGATGGGCCAATTGGTAAGTGCTGCGTGAAGTCTCCATAGGGAAGCTACTAGACATATCACCCAAGTGGATCAACTTCGAGCTTTGGTGATTGAGAAAGATGGAATCATTGCTACCCAAAATGAGACTATTCATCACAGGGAAGATCAAATCAATGAAAGTGATGCGACGATCACCCAACGCAACACAATCATTGAATTTCTTCAAGAGCAGATTCATGATCTTATCCTCAAAGTGGATGATGCCAATGCGCACATTAATGAGCTCCAACAGCAGCCCATACCTCCTGCAGTACCGGCACCTGAAGAAGAAGAGGAAGATCCCGAGGAAATAGAGTGTCACACCCTAAAATATTTAATTTTAGGATGTGACTATCTTTTACAATATGTTCATCTATCAATAGGATTTTTCTGAGAATTTTAAAGATTTTTTTGGCAATTATTCTATTTATCCTAGAGCTAGAACCATTTATTTTATTATTTGGAAAGCTCTAAAATTCTTTTTTCATGTAGTACAAATATTCTATTTGGATTCGTCGTGTCCTAAAATTACCTCCCGAGTTTTCCTCGGAAAATTTTGAGATTCTTCCGGATATATTTTCCTTGGTTTGAAATATTTATCTGGACTTTTCTAGATTTATTTTAAACTTAAAAATATGTTCTGGGAAAATATTTCTATTTTGATTTTCATCGCAGTCGGACCGAGCCGTATCTTTGTTGTATATCCTTTTAACCTTATCCTCTCCGAATCATTAAGAAGTTCCGTCGAGCTTCCGATCCTCTAACCGTTTCCCCCGATCAAGTCATGCTTGAAAATGACGACTCGTGGCTCGTCTTCGGTGTTTTTCCGACGATGTTCGATCATCATCAGCCCCAATGACTCGGCCTGATCCCTCCTTCTCTTTTCCGCGCTCCCAAATAACTCGTTCACGTTCAACTAGCTCTGTCAGCTTGTTTTCATGTTCGACCCTCACTCGAACCTGTTTGGGCACATAACCGAACTCGCTCAGCCCTTCTCGTTTCCTCTTTCCATTACCTCTTCTATCGTCTCTCTTTGCTCGTTAAATTGTGGGACCCACTGGTCAGCCCAATCTCGTCTCCCGTGAGCAATCCGAACTCAAGAAAGAGTCCCAGCCCGGCCGCCGCGTCCTTATCCTCGTTCGAGTTGGAGCTCAGCACAATATCTCCAAGCCTATTTAAATGCGTCTTGCACTACCTGTTCCCCAGTAGCCGGCCCTAATTTTCTCCCCTGCGTTGACTCCTGTATACCCTATAAATTCTCACGTAACCTAGGCCGCATCTTCTCTGCTCTTGTTTTCCCTGCTGCCGCACGACCATCTGCTCGCAAGGCCGATCTCTCCAGGTCTGCCCTGCTGCCCCACGCATCCTCCTCCTCCGTTCTTCTCTGCACAGCCGCCGCCGTGCCCCTGCAATGCGCCTTCCTCCTCGCGTTCTTGCCCGCTGTGTGCCCAGCCCCCAGGCGCCCAAGTCCCTGACCGCAGCCATCGCGCCCTCCTGCTCCTCCACCAGAACGTCGCTGAGCCCTTGCTGCACACAAGCAACGCCGCCGCGACGCACCTGCCCAGGCCTTCCTGATCTTCTCCTCTAGGTGCCCTGCGCCCAGCCCTTTTCCTTCCCCTGTGCCCAGACCTGGGAGCCGCAACAGTTGTGCATGGGCGCCGCCGTCCCCTCTGTGCAGCCAGCGCTACACGTCACCGTGCCCCTGTGATTTTCCTGCTGCCACCTATGGTCTCCTGCCCCTGTTGTCTCCTGTACCACCGGCCAGAGCTCCTGTACGTCCCTTCCCCCCTGCACCGCCTGCCCTACAGCCCCGCTCTCACCCCCTGCAGGCCGCACACACAGAACAGCAACCAGAACGGAACAGAACCACCACCGTGATCTTCCTCCACAAAATTCGATCACCTCAATGCGTCCATGCGGTAAGTAAGGTATGGAATGGAATCACCTCATCATCCTCTTTCGTTTGCCCCCCTTCCCGCGATCTCTCATGCCCAAAATCAATGGGAATTTGAGCTACAATACCCGCCGCCACCATTGCTGCGTGATTCCAAGCTTTTCGCGATTTAGTCCCTGGAAGATTTTGTAATTACCGTGAAAATTCCTGTGTCTTGCAAGTTTCGCAGAAAACCCCCTAGATCTTTTCTATCTTCTCAATCCAGCCCCACTATAGAATTTTTCAGATCTAAGCCTAATCTTTTCCTATTTTGCAAGCACTATTTTCTGTGTCTTATATTTCTTTTCAGCTAACCCTTGGAAGTCTATAGTTAATTGCGTATAGGCTCCTGTAACGCTGTTTTATGCGTAGTTTCCGCGTTTTATATCCGTTTCGATCCGTTCTTTTTGCGTTAGTCTTCTAAAACCCTAAGCTATCATTTAGTAGCGTTGTTGTGCCGTAATTCCTGTTTTTAAAATTTAATATCAATTTAATTTGAATAATATCCTCTCATCTAGTTTTCCGAAATAAAATCCAATTAAGTCTTTTCTCCGGTTTTCATAATTAATGTTAATTTGATTAATATCAACTTAAACATGTTTGTAATTCAATTTGTTTAGCTCAACACGAATCATAAAGTTCGACGTTTAGATGCTCTCACCAATTTCTTTTCTAATTAATTAATTAATTAGTGTAATTTGTACATAGAGAATTGTATATAAAATTTGACTAAGTTCTACTTCATCTTTATAAATATAAATATAATATGAGTTAATTATAATTAGGGATATTCTCTTTTGAATATCTTTTACATTAGTTTTCTGGATTAAAATAAATGAAAGCCTATAGTTCTTTTATTTCTTTCATAACATAAGTCTTCCGATAGCTGTTTCTTTTCAACCCTAGCTCCGTTTTCCACGTTTCTTGTGCTCTCGTGACCGTAGCAATGAGCCTTATCCTTTAGTTCGCTCTTTTAAAGCTTTTCTTTTGTTTGATGTACCATTCTTAGTCGTTCTTGTTTGTTTATTTGCTTGTATGTTTGGGTCGGATGCTTGTGTGACGTTAGAAGGAGCGTGATCCAAGAGCTTTGAAGATATAGAGTTTCAAGAACAAGAGTTGAAGACTCTGAGCAACTATTCTCTAAAAGAAAGGCAAGTGTTTCCTTGATCATGCTTTTGTCCTAATAATCATAATAAATACAACATTTCCTTTATATGCATGCAAGTGTCCTAATATTGATGGATCCTAATTAAGGATATGCCTAGTCTTTGTGATCATTACATGTCAACCTGGGTTTTATCTTTATTGTTGGGTAGCTATTGCTTAGTTGCTTCAACTGGTTATGGTTTGGGAATAATATATAATCATGATGACAACAATGATGATGTTACACCTGTTTTATCCATGTTCATGCGCTATGCGTTGTTAATACAAGATTATATGTCTAGTTTATGATAATCTTACCGAAAGGGCAAGAGGGATTGCATCGACGGGGTATAGCTCGGTCCTTTTGAGGCACATGGCTATGTGGTCCTTGGCTAAGGTATTTCCTCATTAGGGAGGGTTATGACTGCTTTGACTTGAAACCTTAGCGGATTATCATAAGTTATTTGTAAAGGCCTCGTAGTGAATCCCTTGCCACTCACCTCGGAAGTGTTTAAGAGGCTAGCTACCTCGGGCAAATCGGGAGACACGAATTGTGGGTAAAGTGTACAATCTCTGCAGAGTGAAAACTAATATATCAGCCGTGCTCACGGTTACGAGCGGCTTGGACCCTCACATGATAATTGAACTTGAAGATAAATTAAATCGAGGACCATTGTTATGGTTATGGTTATTGTGGACCATGTTTATGGTTGTGGTTATGCTTATGCTGTATCTTTTCTTTTTCTTTTAAAGTGGGTTTTGGTATAAACTTATACCTCAGTAATCAGGTGCTAATAAAACTTGACCAACTAAAATTGCTTATCGCAGTAAGCCAGTCAGCCTTTCCTTGATTTTGGCCTTCATGTCATATATTCCCCAACACTTGCTGAGTACCAACCATAAGTGTACTCACGCTTGTTATAATTGCTGCTCAGAGGAGAAAGTGATCTGAAGTCTTTTGAAGATGATGCTGAGTTCTAGGCCTGCGCAACCCCCGGTCTATTGCCTGTGAAGTTTGGAGTCTTCGTTTCCAGGATAAGCTGTATAACTTTGATAATCTTTATAGTCTTTTAATTCTCTTTTTGTGATACTGTTGCTGATTATTCACTGATGAAGTCACTATATGTATGGAACTTGATCCTGGTATACATATAGTTATACATTCGGTTTTATCTTTAAACACCGGGTGTGACATAGAGGGAGTCTCGGAGATTGACTCTGAGCATGGAGACCCTGTCATCAGCCCCCATCATTCCTCTTCGGGTAGTCAGTCATCAGTAGGAAACTTTGATGACTTTTAGTTGTGGTTGAGTGAGTGATAGTCTAGTGGTAACTAGTGTAGAAAGATGTGATATAGGCAGTGTGTAGTCTATCTAGATGTAGAGCCACTTGTTGTATATGTGGCATGTGCTTTTAGGCAAAGGTTTGTAGAGGTTTGAGTGTGTTGATATAAGATGTAAGGATTATTAGTGTTTTTTTATAGCAATCTAAATCTGGTGTTTTGTTACCTTGCTCAATATCCTGGCATCTATTCTGGATGGATTGAATAGAGCATATGCATTACATTTCCATTTGGTAATTGCATATTATCTGAAATTGGAGTAAGACTATGGTTGATAATGGATATCTCCTTTATTTCAGATGGTTGGAGCTACTCGAGGAACCCCGGAAGGATTCCGGGCAGGTCAGCCTGGTGGTTCCCAGCAACTGCCACCGCCACCTCCAAATCTGGCCGAGGTTATGGCCCGGCAAACAGAGCTTCTTAATCAACTTGTACAAGCTCAAATGGGCCACTTCCATCAGCAACCCCGAGGCCGAGATGAACCCCTGTCAGCCAGTTACCAGGACTTCCTCAGCACTCAACCTCCATTATTCCATAAGGCAGATGAGCCTTTGGACGCGGATGCCTGGCTTCGAACCATCGAGTCCAAGTTCGCCTTATTATCAGCTCCATGTTCAGAGGAGAATAAGGTGCTCTTTGCAGCCCAGCAACTCTGAGGCACTGCCCGTCTATGGTGGGATCAGTTTCATGCTATGCAACCTGCCGATCATGTCATCACCTGGGACGAGTTTTGGACTGCGTTTCGAGCGCATCACATACCGGAGGGACTCATTGAGCGAAAGCTCAATGAATTTTTGAATTTGACCCAAGGTACCCGCACCGTTACGCAGTATGCACAAGTTTTCAATCACTTGTGCCAGTATGCGGGATCTCATGCGGACACTGATGCCCGCAAATGTGATCGCTTTCGCCGAGGCCTAAACACCAAACTTAAAGAATGGCTGAATTTGGTAAAGGCCGACAATTTTAATGAGTTGGTCAATATGGCCATTACTCAAGAGGATTGTATCTCAGTCCATAGAGCAGAAAAGAAACGAAAAGCACCTACAGGGCCTGCAACTCCACAATCGTCAAGGTATCGGTTGGTTCCGAGTAACACCCCTCAAGCTTCACCTCGAGGCAATTTGCCTGGTAGATGGGTAGCCCGACCACCCCAACAAGCACAAATTCAACAACAACCACGACAAGGTCCGCGGCCGAGCTTTCCGCCAGCCACTCCAGGAAACAGCAATTATCGTTGTTTCAATTACGGAAGTCCGTCCCACTTCATCAAGGACTGCCCTCAACCTAGGAAATCTTTCCAAGGGCAAACATCTAATCCGATCAACAAGGGTAAGGGCAAAAGGCAAGTGGTCCAGGTCCGACAAGGGAGGGTGAACCTTACCACACTCTCCGAACTTCCCGAGGGGACACCGATAATGACGGGTACTTTTTCTATTAACCATCACCCCGTTACTGTTCTTTTTGATACCGGTGCCACCCATAGTTTTATCAGTACAAAGTCTGGAACTAAGCTAGGCCTGGGTATTTATCCTGTTAGTGGGATATATATAATAACAACTCCTGGTGGTAGCATCTCCTCAAATCACGTCTGTAGAGGCGTGCCAATTCAAATGGGTAATAATCTGATGAGGGCAGATTTACTACTATTAGACCTAAAAGGAATGGATGTTCTTTTAGGAATGAATTGGATGACCCAGTACCATGTATCTTTAGATATCCCTTCCCGAACAGTGGAGATAGGTTCACCAGAAAACGAGCCTACCCTTCTTTATCTCCCACAACCAAAGTACTTCAACCCTTGCACCTATGCTACATCTAGGGTCAAGCTAAAGGATATTCCAATCGTCTGTGAACATCCAGATGTTTTTCCGGATGACTTACTTGGAATGCCCCCAGACAGAGATATCAAGTTCATCATAGAACTCCAACCTGGCACAGCCCCTATCTCTAAGAAATCTTATCGCATGCCTCCTAACGAGTTGGCTGAATTGAAAATCCAACTCCAGGACCTCTTGGACAAAGGTTTCATTCGTCCAAGTGCATCACCCTAGGGTTGTCCAGCCTTGTTTGTGAAAAAGAAAGACAATAGCTTAAGGCTATGTGTTGATTACCGTCCTCTCAATGTAGTGACTATCAAAAATAAGTATCCCCTACCCCGCATTGACATTCTTTTCGATCAACTAGCCGGAGCTAAGGTATTCTCTAAGATTGATCTTCGTTCCGGCTATCATCAAATTAAGATCCGGCCCAGCGATGTTCCAAAGATAGCTTTCTCCACTCGATATGGTCTATACGAGTATCTAGTCATGTCGTTTGGTCTCACTAATGCTCCAGCCTATTTCATGTACCTCATGAATTCTGTCTTCATGCAAGAACTCGACAAATTTGTTGTGGTCTTCATTGACGATATCCTGATCTACTCTAAAACTCCAGAAGATCATGTTAAATATCTTCATGTTATTCTTCAGTGATTGAGAGACCACCACCTGTATGCCAAATTCTCCAAGTGTGAGTTTCGGTTGGATACAATAAAATTCCTGGGCCATACCATTTCTGGTGATGGAATATCCATCGATCCCAGTAAAATACAAGAAGTGATGGATTGGAAACCCCCAACCTCAGTCCATCAAATTTGTAGTTTTCTTGGTCTAGCAGGCTATTATCGTTGGTTCATCCCAGATTTTTCCAGAATAGCCAAACCTATGACCGAACTACTGAAGAAAGGAGTTAAATTCTCTTGGGATCAAAAATGCGATGATGCATTCCACGTTCTCAGAGATCATCTCACTACTGCTCCAGTCTTGGCGCAGCCAGATGTGTCAAAGCCTTTTGACATCTATTGTGATGCATCAGGAACTGGACTTGGTTGTGTACTCATGCAAAACCATCGAGTGATTGCATATGCATCACGGGCACTCAGGGTTCATGAACAGAATTATCCTACTCATGACCTTGAACTCGCAGCTGTCATCCATGCCTTAAAAATTTTGAGACATCATCTAATGGGTGCAAAGTGTTACATATATACCGATCACAAAAGCCTCAAATATATCTTTACACAAGCAGACTTGAATATGAGGCAAAGATGCTGGCTAGAACTGATCAAGGATTATGACCTAGAGGTACATTATCATCCAGGCAAGGCCAATGTCGTTGCAGATGCGCTTAGTCGCAAAGCACATTGTTCTTGCTTATCTGTTAAAGATTTCAACAAGACTCTTTGCTGGGAAATGAGAAAGCTTAATCTAGAGATCGTTTCCCAAGGTGACTTAAACCATCTCTTGGTTGAAGCCACGCTTAGGAATGACATTATCCTAGCTCAGCAGCGCAGTGAGGGAGTTGGAATCATTAAGAAAAAGATAATACAAGGAGAGAAAAAGTATAAATATTTCCAAGTGGATCCCGAAGGAGTTTTGTGGTTCAACAAACGACTTGTTGTACCCAAGGACGATAAACTCCGTCAACAGATAATGGAGGAAGCCCACCTGTCCAAATTTTCTATACATCCAGGCAGTACAAAGATGTACCAAGATCTGAAACAAAACTTTTGGTGGACCCGTATGAGACGAGAAATTGCCAAGTATATCTCAGAATGTGATATCTGCCAGAGAGTCAAAGCCAGTCATCTGAAGGCTGCTGGTACCCTCCAACCTCTAACCATTCCCTCTTGGAAATGGGAAGATATCAGTATGGATTTTATTGTTGGACTACCTAATACTTCTCTGAGACATGACTCTATTTGGGTAATCGTTGATCGATTAACCAAAACTACATATTTCCTTCCTGTACACACTACATATAATGCCAAGAAGTATGCCGAGATTTACTTGGATCAAATTGTTCGTCTTCACGGCATACCCAAAACAATCATTTCCGATCGCGGAGCACAATTCGTTTCTCGGTTCTGGGAGCAACTCCAAGATGCTCTTGGAACCAAGTTAATTCGAAGCTCGGCATATCATCCTCAGACAGATGGACAGACGGAAAGAGTAAATCAGATCTTGGAGGATATGCTTAGAGCCTGTGTCCTCCAATATGAGAAGCATTGGGACAAATGCCTACCACTGGCAGAATTCTCATACAATAACAGCTATCAATCCAGTCTCAAGATGGCCCCATTTGAAGCATTGTACGGTCGCCGTTGTAGAACTCCTTTGAGTTGGTCACAAACCGACGAGCGTAAAATCTTTGGACCCGACCTTGTTATTGAGGCAGAAGAGAAAGTAAGAATTATACAGGCGAATCTTAAGACAGCACAATCTCGATAGAAAAGCTGCACTGGTATACGAAGAAGCCCATTACGGTTTCAAGGCGGAGACTTCGTATATCTTCGAGTATCTCCTACCCGAGGTATTCAAAGGTTCGGAGTAAAAGGGAAACTTGCTCCTCGATACATCGGACCCTTTGAAATCCTTGAAATCTGTGGACCCATAGCTTATCGTCTTCAACTTCCTTCTCAACTAGCGGCCATCCATAACATCTTTCATGTATCTCAACTTCGGAAGTGTGCCAAAGTTCCCACTGAGATTATCGATCCTCAGACTATTGAAATCGAAGCCGACCTAACTTATACAGAGCATCCCATCAGAGTGCTAGATACCAAAGAAAGGAGTACTAGAAGGGAAACCATTAGAATGTACAAGATTCAGTGGAACCATCACATCAAAGAAGAAGCAACATGGGAAACTGAGTCTTATCTTCAGCATAATTTCCCAGATTTCTTCCAAGCCAATCTCCGAGACTGATCATTCAATTTCTTCTGATCCGGAATCTCAGGACGAGATTCTTTTTAGGGGGGAAGGTTGTGACACTCAGGTAAATAGAATGGTCACACCCTAGGTTTTTAGTATGTGGTTATGTACAAAATGTAGCAAAAGTGTGTTTAAAAGTGTTAATGACAAGCAAAGGTGATTGTTTGTATAATTGTATTTAAATCAGGGTCCTTTTGTGCTAAATGGGTGAGCATAGAGGGTAGATTTGGAAAGTATGAGGGTTGTTTTTGTAAAAGTTAAAAACTTATGTTTAAAACGCAAAAATAGGTGAAACTACCTTTTGGATGTAAATGTGGTGTAATTTTAAAATAGGATCTATGCAAAGTTTAGAGATCTTGCTAAATTTCATTTTGATTGCAAAACCTTAGCTCTTCTGTGAGTGAGCCTTAAAGCAAAGTTGTGCATTTTGAAAAACTACACATTTTTGCTTTTGGGTCCATCTCCATTTGAGCTTTGGTGTGAAAGTTATCTATACTTTACAGTGAGGCCCCTGTGTTTTCTGCTTTTTACAACCAAGTCCCCTACATCTTGCCCAAACCCGAGCTTCTCTCTGTTTCTTCTTCTGCTGCACGCCGCCGCCCCCGCCCGGTCCTGTGCGCTGCCCTGCTGCTCTGCGCCCCTCTGCGCCCAGCTCCACGCGTCGTGCTGCTCTTCCTCCCGCCGCCCGCGTTGCCCGCGCTGGCCACCCCTCGTTCCTCCACGTCGGGCCGATGTCCCGAGCGCCTGCCATGCCGCTCCGCCAGACCCGCCGGCGCCACCTGTTGTCTGTGCTGGCTGGGTGATCTCCCTCTCCCTTTCCTTCTCTCCCGCAGATCATGTCTCGCTACAAAACTAGACCGAGCCTCTTCTCCCCAACGGTTTTCACCCCCATTCCCTCCACGACACTAAGCCGCCGCCGTTGATTCCTCACCGGAATCCTCCTTAGCCGCTCCATCCCGACCCAATTCTTTGAGCTCTAAGCTTCCTCACCTTCTCTCCTTGCTCCACAGCTTGATCCGGTCTAGCCCTTGCCTTTCCCCTCATCTGGAATCGTCTCACCCCGAGCCACCCCTCACCGGTGCCGCCCGAGCTCGGCCTCATCGTCGACAGCATGCTCCGCCACCTCTTCACCCGATCCAAGTATGGGAACCGCATCACCATCACCCCCTGGTGCTCGTGCGCGCGTTAGCCTCCCCTGTTCGCCGGTCCTTCGCCGGGAACGGCGGCGTGCCGTCACGGTCGCCGCTCCTCCCTGTCGTCAACCCCAGTCCCGTGCTAGCCGTTGTGCATTTCCACTCCCACAACACTCCTTAGGTCTCGTAGGATCTGTCCCACCGGCCCCTCCCCGCCGGCGACCTCGCCGCCGGCGAGAACACGCCGGGGCCGAGCGACCGGCTCACGTCAAGGCCGGGTAGGGACTTATCCGTGAGAAGAAGACTTTCTCCAGGGACCCGAGTGCATAAATCTAGACCCCCCTCTTGTGTATCTGTTATTTCATGTGTGTATGCAGCTGCCTTGTAAAATTCCTAGGAAATCACAAAAAATCCAAAAATTGCAAAATTAGTTTTGTCAGAAACTAGATTTCAAACCCTACAACTTTTGTTTATGAAGTTTGATATAAAACCAAATACTTTGGTACCTATTTTAAATCTAAGGTTAAAAGGTATTTGGTATATAGCTTCTACATTTTAATTTTGCTTCTCATGATTTTTGGCATGTATATTCTGTGAGCTATATGTAACCTTGTGTTAAAATTTCAAACTTAGATTTGTTTTATAGCTTAACTTCTTTTGAAATTAGGCAATTCAAATTTGAAAGGTTAGCTAAGCATGTTCTATAAACCTAATTAGTCAAGATCTTTTCGTTATACTCTAATGTGTTAACATTTAGTATATAATTAAGTTTCCAAAACTTTATGATCCTTTTTACTTAATGTTTTGAATTTAAATTTGGAATTCAAATTCAAATTCAAATATTCTAGTTCCTGTTTGCAATAGATCCAGTGATATCCTCATGACTCCTTTATAAATGGTGGTTCAAACCTAAACCCTTTTTATTTCATGAACTCTTGTGTGTTGACTTGGTAAATTTGCAACTTTTGTAATATAAGATCTTAAACTTAAACCTTGTCTTACTTAATTTATTGCATCTCATATAGAATCAACGACGCTTGACGACGGAGATTACGAGTTGGTCTTAGGACAAGACCAAGGGTTTTCTGAAGACCCGACACAAGCCGTCGAGGAACTAATTGAAGCCCCGAACCAAAATTCGGAAGTCTCTGACACTCCTGCCCCCAACCCCACTCAAGAAGGCAAGCCCCGGACATAACGCCTACAGGTTTTGTAGTCGCGCTACAGACGTATGTCCTGCACAATTGGTGTGCGTACGGTCCTGCAGTCGCTTGTGGTGGCCCTGATCCATAACCCGGAATATGAGGGAAACGGTTGCTTCGGAACGATCTTTGGATCTTCCAAGCATGTGTGTTAGGTTTACCTTGCAAGGTTTGAATTCGA
This sequence comes from Panicum hallii, assembly GCF_002211085.1. NCBI lineage: Eukaryota > Viridiplantae > Streptophyta > Magnoliopsida > Poales > Poaceae > Panicum > Panicum hallii. The sequence continues at coordinate 17,983,521 of NC_038048.1, forward strand.
TTCAGAATCATCCGCTTCCCACGAAGATTGGGACTGCTTATTCCTTCTGCCACATGGAGTAAAAAGTGTAATTATTGGTGGAATAATCTTGATGAATGATAATTTCTATCTTGCTTGTTTAGTACAGATGCTTACTTAGATGGCTAATCAACTAGAATGTGAAAGCTAAAACTTGAAAGTAGGTTTTACTCTTAGTTGCTTTTCAGCTAAAAATAACCCACAACCCTTGCAATGCCTTCATGAGTCTAGTTACGGGCTAAAGTATACCCAAACTCGGGTAAGCCTTGCTGAGTATTAGAATACTCAGCCTTGCTAGTATCTATTTCAGGTATGACCTTCGAGAATCCCACGGACAACCCTGTATGGCCAACGTCCGTTCCTTTTGGCTGGTCCGTGGAGTGGGACCCGTCCCCGGCTGGCAGCGACCCTCCGGAGTGACACCACGCCTTGGGCTAAGCATGGTGTCCACCTTCGCGACGTGTGTAGTCGCGTAATCTTTTCTTTCCGCTGTGAGTTGGGACAAGCTATTTTGTTTGTCAGTTTGAACACGGTTGTATAAGTTTACTTATGCTTAAACCTGGTTTGTAATAATATTTGATTATCTGTAAATTAAAAGTTGATGAGCTGTTCTGTGATTGTAAACTCATCTTCGTGCGAGGTAAACCTGCTTCGATCCTGTTGAACCGTGGTTGTATCGGGCGGAGACCCGACAGACCAATGGATTGTTCCGTTTGAAGTGCGTTAAGATAATAGGGGTTGTAAGGTGATTATGTGGCAGAACCGCCTGAATTATTCCGGCTCAAGAGTGTTATTGATCGCTGTACAACTGTAATCAGCTTAACACCCTTCAAACGGAACAATCCTTTGGTCTGTCGGGTCTCCGCCCGATACAACCACGGTTCAACAGGACCGAAGCAGGTTTACCTCGCACGAAGGCGAGTTCACATCACAGAATAGCTCATCAACTTTTAATTTACAGCCATACATACATTATTACAAACCGAGTTCAAAGAAAAGTAAATTTATACAAACCATGTTCAAACTGACAAGCATAACAGCTTGTCCAAACTCACAGCGGAAGAAAAAGTTTTACGCGACTACACACGTCTTGAAGGCGAACGCCAAGCTTAGCCCAGGGCCTGGTGTCACTCCGGAGGGTCACTGCCGGCCGGGGACGGGTCCCACTCCACGGACCAGCCAAAAGGAACGGACGTTGGCCACACAAGGTTGTCCGTGGGATTTTCGAAGGTCATACCTGAAACAGATATTAGCAAGGCTGAGTATTCTAATACTCAGCAAAGCTTACCCAGGATTGGGTATACTTTAGCCCATAACTAGACTCATGCAGGCATTATAGAGGCTCTAGGTTTATTTTCAGCTGAAAAGCAACAAGGAGTATGAACTACTTTCCAGTTTTAGCTTTCATCTTCTAGTTGAGTATTTATTCTAGATTAGCACCTACACTAAGCAAGTAAGGTAGTGATTATCATCCATCAAGATTATCCATCATTTGTTACACTTCTTACTCAATGTGGTAAAAGGGATAAGCAGTCTTATGCATCGTGAGAGGCGGACGATTCCTGAATCGAGATTCAACCTTGCAAGGTAAACCTAACACACACGCTTGGAACATCCCATGATTGTTCCGAAGCAACCGTTTACCTTTCATTCCGGGTCATGGAACAGGCCACCACAAGCGACTTGCAGGACCGTACGCACACCCTATATGTGCAGGACATACGTCTGTAGCGCGACTACAAAACCCGTATTCCTGTCTGCCATGCAGAACGTACTCCCACAGGTCGGTGCATGAAAAGAACCAAATTAATCGAGTGGTGGAAGGTATGTCCACTTGCCGGGCCGATTGGTTACTAGGCTTACCGCTTTACCATATTTCATGGCATGTGGCTAGTACTGTTCAAACGCTTAGCCACCACTACCACACATATCGACCTTATCAACTTTTAATGAAATAGACAGGGTAAATTTTCAGGTCATGATACAGCACATGACCCTGTCCGTCATCCTTATAGTGGTTGCAGGAATGTAAACATGCAACTCCTATATCGCGCGAGTGACAGGAAATCACTCGACTTCTACCGGTCCTATTAGCGGAGCATCTATCCGATAAGGACTCGGGGGCATTACATTTGATTTCTAGGATTCATGCATCTAGGGTTTCACTTCAATTTCCTAGACTTAATGCAAGACATAATATAGATAGACATAGATTGTAGTGTAAATAAAGTAGTGGGATATGTCCGGAGCTTGCCTTCTTGAGTGGGGTTAGGGGCAGGAGTGTCAGAGGCTTCCGAACTCGGGTTCGGGGCTTCAGTTAGTCCCTCGACGACCTTTGTTGGGTCTTCTAGAAAGCCTTGGTCTTGTCCTAAGACCAATTCGTAGTCCCCGTCGTCGAGCGTTGTTGATTCTATATGAGATGCAATAAATTAACTAAGGTGAAATTTAAATTTAAGATTTCACATTTCAAATGTTATAATTCATCCAAATAACACACAAGAATTCATAAAATAAAGAGGGTTTAGGTTTGAAACACTATTTATAAAGGAATCACAAAGATATTGTGGAGTTTGTTGCAAACAAGAACTAAAATATTTAAATTAAATTTAAAATGAACCAAAATTTAAATTCAAAACTTTTAAATAAAAGATCATAGGTTTTAGAAATTTGATTATATATCAAACATTAAATAATATCACATTAGAGAATGACAATAGATTTCAATTAGAAAAGGTTATATAATAGGTTTAGTTAATATTTCAAATTTGAAAGTTCAAATTAAAAGAAGTTAAGTTTAAATCAAATTTGAGTTTGAAACTTTGCACAAAGTTACCTAGAGCTTATAGAACATTCATGCCAAACTTCATAAGCAACAAAGCATGAAATATCAAAGTTAAGCATTAACTACCCCTTAATCTTAGGTTTAAAATAGAGGTAAAAGTATTTTGTTTCAAACTAAACTTCATTAACAGAAGTTATAGAGTTTGAAATCTAGTTGCTAACAAAACTAGTTTTGCCATTTTTGAAATTTTCTGTGAATTGTTATGAATTTAGCAAGTCAGAACATGCACTCACATGAAATAACAGTTACTTCTATTACAGACTGATCCCTAGGTTTTACAGAAAACCCCCTGGAAAGAAGGCAATTGTTGCAATCAAGTCCAATAGCCATGGCCGGCGGTGGGGGCTCGGATCCGGCCAAATTCCGGCCGTGGGGGTCGCCGGCGGTGAGGGGGAAGGGGAGGAAGAGCATGAGGAGACCTCAGGCTACCCACCGGTGGTCTTGGAGGGACTTGGGGTGGCCGGAGATGAGCTGCCCACGGAGGACCGAGCCGGCGGCCAAGGATGAGAGGCGGCGGCGGTGCTCCGGCGTGCGGGGAAGGGAAAGGCCGGGCTGGGGAGCTGCAGTGGAGGACGAGGAAGCTAATGGTGCGGTTGGTTTGGGGAGGGAGAGGGCGGAGGGGAGAGCTCCACGGTGACCCGAAGCTCGGCGGCGCTAATGGAGGAGACGACGAAGTTCTGTACGCGCGCGAGGGGTCCGGGGCACCCTTTTATAGGCAATTGAGGTGAGGAGAAGGAGCACGGCGAGCAGGGCTTCGGTTTAAGGTTGCTACGAGGGGGGGGGGATGAACCACCGAAGTGCGGCGGCGACAGAGGCGCCGGCGGGCAGCGCTGGCAACGCGCGGGCGTCGTGGCGCGCGGGCAAGGCGCTAGCAGCGGGGGCTAGAGCGGTGGAGGAATGGTGAGGCGACGCGTGGGCGAGGGGGAAGCAGGGGGGGTGGATGGCGGCCAGGAGCGGCGCATTGCGCCGGTGGCAGGGGCGCCAGACGTGCAGCAGCGCAGAGCAGAGGAGGGCAGGGGCGCCAGGAAGAAGAAGGGGGTAAGAACTGAGCCGGGGACTGATTTGCAATATCAGAGAAAAACAGGGATCTGACAGTAAAGAGCTTGCAACTTTTAAACCAGTGCTCAAATGGAGATGGTCCAAAAAGCAAAAGGGCATAGTTTTTCAAACTCTACAACTTCTCTTTAAGGTTCATCTGCAGTTGAGCAATAGTTTTGAAGATACTATAAACTTAGTAAAATTTTCACATTTTATGTAAGTCTTATGGATAAAAATACTTTTACATATATACCCAAGGGTAATTTCACATATTTTTGCAATTTAACCACAAATACCATATTTTGCAAAACAACCCTCATGCTTTTAAACTTTTCCCCCTAAATCCACCCATTTTGCATATAAGGACCTCCACTAAAAAGTAATTATGCAAACAAACACTTGCTCATGGCATTAAAATTGTTAGGCATACTTTTTCTACACTTTGTACATAACAACACACTAAAACTCTAAGGTGTGACCATACTATTTACCTGAGTGTCACAGATTATTAGCGCACTTGAGCTGGAATAATTCAGGCGGTTCTACCACAGCAGCGCAAGACCGGCGGCGGTGGTAGACCGGTCCTGATGGCGTCACAGCAGATGGAAAGGGCAGCGGAGTTACAGGACCCGGAGGTCCGGACGAATTTGGACTAGCGCGTCCGCAAGTGCGAGTAGAAGTGTTCTACCGGCAGCCGGCTCGGCTCGATCCCGCAGGCGTGTGCACGTGCGAGGCAACAGACCACGCGCGAGCAAGTTGAGGGCCAGTGATGTGAGAGCAGAAGCGGCGCACCGGAGATGCGACCAGGTGCGGCGGTCCTGCAGGAAGCTACGCAGGTGTGCCGGCCATGCTTTAGCATCACACGTGCGTGAGCAGAGGAGGCTCAGCCCGTGAGCAGGAAAACCCTGAGGTTCGCGGAGGAGTTGGCATAGCGAACCAATCCGGCTCCATCGTCTTGTCCCATGGTCCACGACATCCAACAACTCCTATTCCTTGCCGATCGTCTGAGCAAGACAACAACACCTCAAGAAAGCTCGTGAACCCTCTTATCGAGCCTCTTCAGATCCCTTCGCCGAAACATCATCGCCGTGGCAAAGCCGACTACCATCACCACATATCACCGTGAGGAATATACCTCCGGCCATTCTTCACCCACTACAATCCCCTGGCAAGCTTCTTCGTCACCCACGGAACCTTGTTACCGTCGAGCTCTTCTCATCGCCAATCCTGTTCACCGCGGGAATTCACTTTCCACCTGTTCTCCTCCACAACCAAGGCTACCCCAAGGTTTGCCCTGATCCACTGAATCTTCCTAACGACGGCGACTCCTTTCCCGGAACATCATCTTTATCTTCCTATTCTCTGTTTTCCCCGACCAGGGACTTAATTGCTTCGATTTAGAAAGTTCTAGGGTGTTCTCTGAAAATTTCCAGAGCTTTCTTTATTTCAAATTAGTGAACTTCTACATTTCATAGAAATTTTTAAGAAGTTCATAAAAATACAAAATCAGTTTTGTTTGAATCCTTAGGTCAAAATCTACAAGTTTATGTTGTGATCTTGAGTTGAAGTCTTTAATTTAAGGTCTAGGTTAAATATTAGGGAATGAATGCTTTCTTTGTACCTTGTGTTATATGCATGTGTTATAGCTAAAAAGTAATCATAGGATGTATGTCTCAAGTAGAGATGCGTGATATTTAGTTAATCCCTTCACACAAGTGCTCAGGTCCCTGCCATCAAGATGTTGTCCTTCTTCTGATTGCCAAAAATTTCCCACTAATCTAAAACCCTAATGAGGAAATGCCCAAAATAAAAGTTGGAGAGTTTTTCAAACCCTACAACATTGCTTTAAGGTTCAAGTTCAAAAATCCAAAGTATACAGCTTTACATGTTAAATTTTGAACAAAAGTAGAATTTGAATAGGTTTTGTCCTTACTGAGGTAGATTTCCTGTAATTTTGGCACATTTGCAAGTTTTCATGCAATATCATGATGACTTGTATTCTTACATTTTGGCCCTAAGTAAACTTTAAGAATTACTTTCATACTTCAATATTTTTGCATTAATCACATCTAGGTCCCTGTTTTTCACACAAAGACCCATTTTTCTTAGGATTTAACATATCTATTGCACTTTCTTTCCTATAGTGATATAAATGGGACACCTAGTGTCATATTTTTCCTAGGTTTTGATGCTATCTCCCATTCTTACCCAATTAGCACTAAAGGGCCCTTATTTTTCAAAATTACATAAATACCCTTTTTCCCCTTGCACTTCAATTTGAACACACATAAATAAGATCACACATACACACTTAACACTAAGATCTAATGTTTAAAATTCTAAATACCTGAATGTTACAGTATATATACGTCTCTCCCTATAATAGCTAGTCAAGAGATCCTATTCATTCAGAGCCTATTAAGTCGGGGTTAGTGTACCTGCAGAAAAATCACATATATCATGAACCTTTCATGCCAGCATGTCATGAAAGCGTTCCCAAACATTACTGTTCACTTATAGAAACAACATCCGTACAATTCCCGCCGTACAGAAGATGTTAACATACGTTACTTTCGCAGCGTATTCACGGGGTACCATATAAAATGGGGGTATGAACAGCGATCACCATACCCTGTGCCTAACCATATACTCCCAATATAATCAACTTATTGTTGATATATGGGTAGCATCTCAAGTAAGCCACTGCTTGAGAAACAGTGTTCGGTTCGCATCACCGACGGGAAGGCAAAGCTCTCTCAGTTGGTTGAGGATCCTTACCCTCTTACCTCATCGTTGAATGCGTCGTTACAGAATATAAAGTTGACTGTGCTCGAAAGTAAATTTTTACAGAAATATAGTGCTGGAAGTTAGAGTAGTACTATAAGCGTACTGTATATATATTAGTAGCTACCTAACAATTCTCATATAAACCCCTAGAGCTTTACGTACTAAGCACAATCCTTAACGAAACCAACTCAATATTATTTAAGATCAATCATATCTCTGGGGTACATTTGTTAGCTCTGGTACCAGCTTGTGGTAGAACCGCTTGAATTATTCCGGCTCAAGTGCGCAGATCATTGCTATACAGGCAATATGACCTCAACGCACTTCAAACGGAATAACCTAATGGTCTGTCGGGTAACGTCTCAATGGAACCACCGGATTCCGGATCGTTCAAGCGTACCTCACACGAAGGCGAGTCCAGAGATACAATCACCGTTACATTTTTACAACATGATCATAGTAGTTATTACAAACCGGTTTCTCGTAGAGTACTGCAAACCTAACTAAAACAAATTTATACAGACATTGTTTGAAAACTTCAAGTTTCAACGAACATTATTCAGAGATGGCAGCAGAAAAGATACAACAACGCGACTACTCATCACAAAGAAGACACCATACTTAGCCCGAAGCATGGCGTCATTCCGAAGGGTCATTGCCGGCTGGGGACGGATCCCATTCCACGGACCAGCCAGTGGTAAAGTGCAGGGCCAAGGAGAACTAGCAACTGAGTCCTCGAATGACATACCTGAAAACCACATTACTAGCAAGGCTGAGTATACTAATACTCAGTAAGGCTTACCCGTCAATTGGGTATACTTAGCTCATGACTAGACCATGAGATGTTGAAAGGCTCTAGGTTTTCTTTTGCTGAAAAACAACAAAGAGTATATCCTTATTTCCATATTTTACCTTTCAGATTCTAGTTCAATTAGCCATTCTAAGTAAGCATCTATACTAGATAAGCAAGTTAGGTATTAAATCATACATCAATATTATTCCACCAACTGTTGCTCTTGTTACTCTATGTGGCAGAAGTATCAAGCAGTCTCAATCACCACGAGAAACGGATGATTCCTGAATCGATTTTCATAACCTTGCAAGGGATCCTAACTCACATGCTCAGAAACTTTCCTTTCCGAGCAACCATTCCCCTCATATTCCGGGTCGTAGATCAGCGCCACCACAAGCGATGCAGGACCATACGCACATCCAATGTGCAAGACGTACGTCTATAGCATGACTGTATGACCGTACTCCCATCTGCGATGCAGAACGTACTCCCACACATCGGTGCATGTGTACATAAACCAAAATTCGAGTGGTGGGGGATATGTCCACTTGCCGGGCCAATCAGGTACTAGGCTTACCGCGTACCATATTTACGGTATGTGGCTAGTACTTTCAAACACTTGACCACCACTACCACACACTGCGGCCTTATCAAATTAATCAACACAGACAGGGTACCATCCCATGTCATGGTACTGCACATAACCCCGTTCATGATCCTTATAGTGATTGAAAAATAGTAAACAATCAACTCCTATATTGCGCAAGTGACAGGAAATCACTCGACTTCTGCCAGTCCTATTAGCAAAGCATCTACTCGATAAGGACTCGGAAACATTACATAGTTTCCTAGGTTTCATGCAACTAGGGTTTCATAACAACTCCTAGCACTTAATGCACAAGATAGATATATAACAATATAAGTGCATAATTTAAAATACTATGTTATGCACCGGGGCTTGCCTTCACTAGTGAGGCTGGGGTCAGTGATGTCAGTATCTTCCAAACCTGGGTTCAGGGCTTCAAAAAGACCCTGGGCAACGTTTACCTGAGCTTCAGAAATACCCTCGTCGGATTTCGGGATTAGCTCGTAGGTACCATCGGCGAGTGTCGTCAAATCTATAGGATATGCAATGATTTGAAGCAAATGGTTATTAAATATTTGGTTTTCATGATAAAGTTGCATTCCAACAAGAATATATTCAATACATCACTTCAAGACTTAACTAATTCATACAAACAAAAAGATTTGAAACTAAGCTTAAGTAGAGTTTCTGGTGTAAAAACTTTGTTCAAAACGGCTATTTGGTGAAGGTTACAGAGCTGATCTGATTTACTTAATAGCATGTTTTTCAGACAGCTTATCTAGCCGATTGGGGTGTGCATCGGAAAAATCCGATCTGTGCATACTGCATCGACTGAGTTTAGCCAATTGATGTGTCCTATATTGGCTGAGCCTTATCCGATACCTGCCTAAGGTGTTAACCTGGGTAACTACTTGTGCACGCATCAGCTTGATTTTTCTTTAGCAAACGTAGTCGTTAGAGGTGTAGCCGATTGACGTGTAGTCGATGAGCATGTGGCTGATGGGTGTGTAGCTGACGGGCATGTATTTTGCAAACAAGACCATAGAAAGGAACAGAGACTTGCATCTGGGTCCCAAATCGACTTGAATAGAAGAAGTCGAGCGGCAGCGATTAAAATCCGGCGAGGAGGCTCACCGGCGGTGAGGGAAAGGTGGGGAAAAAGGTTCAGGAGCTCACGGCGGACTTGGGGGTGGCTGGAGTCATAGAAGGGAAGCTCGGAGGCGGCGGTTCGACTAGATACAGAGCCGGTGCGGTGAGGTTTCGAGGGCGGCGATGGTGTTCCGGCGACTGGAGTGCAGGAAGACAAAGGAAATTGGTCAGGGAGCTTCGGCGTGGAGATGTGGTGCTGATGATGCTCTTGGCGAGGAAGGAGAAGGGGTGGAACTTTGGTTCGACTAGAATTAGAATGGCGGCAGAGAGTGAGATCGCCAGCGTGATGTTCTGGGCTGCGCGTGCGCGAGAGGAAGAAGAGTGGATCAGGAAGGGGCAATGAGACACGGCGGTGTTGGTGGAGCACAAAATCGGAGAGGAGAAGTGGCGGAGACAGCTGACGGTGGTGAACAGAAGAGCTCTGGCGAAGTAGTCGAGCGGAGAAGAGAATAGGAATGCGGGTGCGCGTGAGGGGATAGAAGAAAGGAGAAGTTTACTGGGCGTATTCCCAAGCTAAAAAGAAGTGTGCGGGCGGGCGGCAAGCAGCTGCTGGTGGTCGACAGCACGCGAGGTGGCTCAGGCGGGCAGCGGCGCGACGCGTTTGCACGAGGAGGAGCCAGCGGGGTCGGTTAAGCGGCGGGCGGGTGAGCTGGGGCCAGGTGGCGCAGGAAGAGCGGCGAAGGGGCAGCTGGCGGCTGGGGAAAACACCGACGATGGGTGATGGGCGGCGCTGCAGAGAACAGAGAGGGGAAGCAGGAGGAAGAAGATGAGGACCTGTTCATAAATTTTGCTAAAGTTCAAGGAGTTCACTATAAAGTAAAATTTTCTTCCAAACTATAGCTATAATGAAAATATGCCCAAAATCAAAAGTGTAGAGCTTAAAAATATCTACCACTTTGCTTTAGGGTCCAACTTCAAAAGAGTTAGGGTTTTGAAATTACTTTTAAAAATCAAAAAATCATTCAATTTCAAATAAATCCAAAATAAGTTTTACCCTTTCAATGAAGCCTTGGAGTATTTACACTTCTTACAGTGGTTAAAGAGTGAATACTCGCGTTTGCAAATTAACCCTTCTTACATTTTGAAATTACCTTCCATTTATACACAATTACAAAAAGAACCCTAATTTTTCCAATATTACAAAAATACCCTTTAACGTGTATTTAAGTTTTTAAAGGCATTCATCAAAACAAACACAAACTTCACACAACTTCATACTAGAAATTAGCATGCCTAGCTCCTAAGTACCTGAAATGTCACATAGTACTACGCGTAGCCTACGTTATTGAAGGGGTACTCACACCCATATTCCCGATAAGGGTGCCAAATGCTAGTCTAACCATAGATGAGTTCTCTCCGTATGACTACTTTCTATACGCCAAGTCGGCTAAGTCGCAAAGCCATCTGCACATTTTTCGACTAAATTGAGTGCTAGCCTACATGATTCAGCAGAATAAGTTGCGCCAAGTACTACGAGAACGTCGAAGAGGTCCTCACACCTACTAAACTCAAGAAAATCCAAAGTTTTGCACGACGCCAGTAAATCTTGATTCGCTTACATCCCTGTGCAGGACCAACCATTGAACGCCAACCTATCGAGTACACTCATAATTGTTGCATTCAAAGTAGCTCAATCTATGCGTCTCGAGGTTTTATTCCTAAGTCCTAGGGTTGTCCAGTACCCTGAGCACTTTGAACAAACCCACAGGCAGAAAATATCTCACATGATATATTTGCATATACCTTAGACACATTGTTCATGACCTGTTCTAATCCTGCTCTAGGTTCTCTACTATTTTTTGAGCCACATGACCAACTTCTTCAAGGTATTCTACGAACTTCTCATTAGAGCAGTCTGTAGCTATACCGTCGGTTAGTGGACTCAAGCTACATTTGGGCCAAAATGACTTGGTGAGCCCAAGGACATGCGCCACATATGTCTTGGTGGCCTCCGAAAGATAGCTAGATATCTTCTGTAGTGCCTCATGAAGGTGCTCCAGCAGGGTCCCGTTATTGATGGCTCCTTCTCCCGGAGGGTCCACCATATCGACGACTACTCGCACAACACACTCGAGTTCTTCAAGCTGTTTTTGCCTCAAGCTCTTCTCCTCAGCCATTGACTTAATTTGTTGCAAGCACTATGATGAGGACATCACCATGCTAGATACACCGGAGATTTGGTCTTTTACGAGTTACAAGTCATCACCAACTTAGTCTTCACGTTCGGTTCGGACTCAGCCGACCACTCTGAACAGAAATGCTGAAATCTCCTTTATACGATGTCGAAACAAGGTGTTCTTTGATGCATTGGAAAGAAGATGATGAAAGCTTTCATTTGGTTCTAGTTCGAGCTCCAGAAGATTCATGGCTCATTCTATGTGACCATGAGAAGATGCTATGTCACCTATTTTGGGCCAAGTCGGTCTTGTATTGTGTTGAGCCTTAAGCCCAGGTTGAGGATGCCCCCACCTGGTCGCCCTCAACCCTAGGATGTCCCTCCGCCTTCGGTATAAACTTAGTAGCAGTCACCATATTAGGGTTTTGGTTTTGTTTAGTTCTAGTTTTCCATTGGGAAACAGACATCTTCATTGTAACTATGACGTCGAGTCCTTTGGCTGTGAATTAGGCCCCCCATTCTTGTTCTTCACCACTGTGGCGATTAGTCCTTTTGTGATTAGAGCTTGAACCCCATACTTGTGTTTGCTTCATAAACATCTACAATTTCAGATTGCGTGCTTATCCTTTCTTGCTTGTGTTCTTCAATTTGCTTGCAGGATTTGCCTTCTTGGCAAGATCATCAAGTTGTGCTTGGTTGATAACCAACGGAGCAGCGATGTAGTAGTTGCAGGGGTTCGAATCATGACTGATTAGAAGCTCTGATTGCCAATGTCATGACTCCACCAATCGAATTTACCATACCTATTGGAAGATCAGGCCAGTGCTACATCAAGTGGTATCAGGATTCACGTTAACTGTGAGGGATACCTTTGTGTTGCCCTTTAGATTCATCTCGTTTTCATTACCTACAGTCCGCAAAAAGCCAAAAAATTTTACATTTTCCACTGTCCTATCACCTGTTTCAGCTTTTGCAATTTCGTTTCAGATTTGTTTTGTTGAGTTTGTGTCCGTGGTCAAGTCGTTGTTGGTTTGGTGTGTTCATGGTCGTAGTTCAATCGCCTCTTGCTGTTTTTTGTTTCCACCGCTATCCCATCCAGCTTTACCCAAACAATAAGTCTAGCCCTCATGTTACTTGACTTGCCCCAACTAGCCACCTTATGTGAACTCGCCCTGTGCAAGCCCTATATAGGTTGCAAGCCGCCGTGTGTTTTTCACCTTGCATCACAGCCCTCCTTATTTCATATGGCGATACCTATTGCTGCATACACCAGGGAAGCTTTGCCCTAGGTTGTTTGCTTGCTGAGAGGCTTTGCTCAGCAATGTTTCTTTCTGCATTGGCAAATAGGGATGCTTTGCCCTAGCCGCACTGACTCGTTATGCCTTGTTTTTGACCTCCAAAAACCCTGATTCGGAGACCCTTCCTTAAAACAGGCATAACTTTTGCATACGAACTCGAAATAGGGTGATTTTTTTGAAATCGGGTGAAATTAAATTTTGCATCCAACCGTGACCGGGGTCACCAGGTCAGAGCAAAAATAGAATCTCAAAATTCACTTTTCTATGTGGGAGACATGAAGCTCCAAAGTTGCTGCATGTTTTTCAGAGAACGTGCCTGATTTTCTATAGACCACATCTTAACTCTTTTTAGGCTAAAAATTTTTGTGCTTCCATCCGTGTGTTCCCTATTTGGAGAAAAATATAAAAAAATAGTTGAATAAATAAAAAATTTGCAAAAAAACAACGATAGGAGGAAAAATTAGGGAAATAGATAAAAATAATTGCATGAGTTGCAGGTTGCTTGTTCTTTGAGTTATGTCCATCGTTCTTTATTCCAACTTGTTGTGCTATGCATAGGGACATATCTAATTAGTACATCTCTCCTTCGCATACAATGCAAGGACCGATCACTAGAGCACGTGCGTGACAGTTGGATCTCCAGGTACGTTCTAACCTTATCAATTATTTTTCAAAACTTACACTTGGTTCCATGCATATTTTATTGATTAGGAACAATGGAGAGGACCAGAAAGGACTTTGAGAAGGCCAAGGAGTCAAGGAGGAGGAGCTAGGACGTCCACACCAAGGAGGAGTCCAGGTCCAACTCGACTTTGACTCCACCTCGGATTCCAAAATCTGACTTCATCAAAATTGACGCCCTGGCCACTTACGGAGTCGGATTTGGACGTTCTATATATGGTTGGAACTAGAATTTCATAGAGTTTCCAATGGCACTAGTTCCACCTCAAAATTTCTTCTGAGTCGATGGGAATTGTCAAAACAAGTGGGCATCCAGAATCTATCAGGGTGTTGTGTCACTATCTGTTGGGCCGTTGGCACGTGTACCGTGTTGGAACCTATTAGGGTTGCATTCAGGGGACTTGCACGCCCCTAACTCCTTTTTATTCAGTAGGCATCGCTATATTAGGGTTTGGGTTTTGCTTAGATTCAATCTATCATCAAACTGTGTCGCCGTTCATCAGTTTGTGAGACCCCATCTCGTAACCAAGTTTGTTTGATTGCATCTCCTGTTCTTTCTTGTGTTCTTGATTGCACTTGTAGGGATAAGCCTTCTTGGCGAGGTCATCCATGTGACATGGATGATAACCAACAGAACAGTGGTGTAGTGATTGTGAGGTTCTATTCGTTCGGAGCCTTGGTTCATCAACGTCGAGTTCTCCACCAATCAAGTTTACTGTACCTCTCGGAAGATCGGGACTTATCCTCCTATCAAGTGGTATCAGTTATTAGGTTGCCCATAAGGTATACTCATGTGCCTTTAGATTCATTTTGTTTCTATCCTATAGTCCACAAGAAAAGCCACAAAAATTTTTTGCTCTTTCCGACCTACAATCCTCGCTCAGCCTTTTGCACAATTTAGTTTCGGAGTCCGTAGTTCTGAGTTCGTGTCCTAGGTTGAGTTTGGTTGTTGGTTTAACTTTGTTTTAGTTTAGTTTTATTTCTTCCATCCGCTACCATCTAAAAAAATCAATCTACAAAAAAAAATTTCATCCACCGATTCGCATCCGATTCAGTTTCCACCGCCATAAAAACCTAATTTGGAGGGTCCTCCTTAAAATGGGCATAACTTTTCGCTCAGAACTCCGATTGAGGTGAATTATTTTCCTAAAAAGCTCTCAAAAAATTGCACTTATGATTTCCTGGCTATGCCAGGTGCGGCAATCTCAAAAAAATTAAAAAAAATCAGGAAGGCGTTTGATTCGAGCTCCAAAGTTGCAGCACCAGTTTTTCCAAATGCTCCTAAATTTGTACCGACCACATCTTTCATCGGTTTGAGCTGATCCTTGGTGCTGTTTCTATTCTTGTGCCCCTGGTTGAGAAAAAATATCAAAAAAACAAAAGAAAAAAACAAAATTTTGATTCCTACTAGTGCTAAAAGACAAAACAGTGAGCAAATTTGCTGTTTTTCTGTGTGAGCTGCTGGATACTTGCTGATACTACCTTTGTTGTTCATCATCTTTCATCCTTGTTCCTTGCTTGCTGCATTTGAGCCTTCCCAAGCTCCACCTTCTCTCGAGCAGAACAGGTAACCTTTGCAATCACACCCACTCTCTTCGTGTTATCATATCGGTCAGCATTTGCCACCTGCAGTGCTGGTAAGACACTTGTAAGAGCAGGGTAAGATGCATCTTACCGCTTGTTTTGCACTTCCACTTCAGAGAGTGTAGTCATAGCGTTCACAACCTTTTGCCTTCATTTCTGTTTTGTTCTAACCATGACAGGAAAGGTGCCGACGGATGAGACCTCTCCTTCTACACCTCCGGATGATAATGAGTGCGTGTCCCATATGGAACTAAAAGACATGATGCAGGCGATGACTGACGCTTTCAACAAGTACCAGACCACTACAACAGCCACCTTTCAGAGGATTCATACAAGTGTTGATGGTCTTGCTGCACAGCTGGACGCGGTGGAGGCTCATTTTGCCCACCATGCTCCACCCCCCATCATCCCTGCTGCCGGGGACCTTGCTCACAACGATAGAGAGGATGAGTTTGATGACGACGAGGTTGATGCACAGCAGCGCCGTCGCCTTCTACGTCATCGTCAAGGTATGGGAGGTAATGGTAGACGTCATCATCATGCTCCTGAGCAAGATAATGATCCTTATGCTAAGTAAGTTTTCTATTCCACTGTTTTACGGATCTTATGATGCTAAGACTTACTTGGATTGGGAGATGACGGTAGAACAAAAATTTAGCTCCCATCTTGTTCCTGAGCGTCATAGAGTTAGACAAGCCACTAGTGAGTTTAAAGATTTTGCTATCATTTGGTGGAATGAACTTGTCAATGCACGTAATGCCCCATAGACATAGACTGCGTTAAAAGAAGAGATGCGTGCTAGGTTTGTTCCTCCATCATATAAGCGTGATCTTCGTAAGAAATTACAACACTTTGATCAAGGTGACATGTTTGTCTAAGAGTACTACCAAGAGTTGCAGAAAGGTATGTTTCATTGTGGGGTAGTTCAGGATCAGGAAGACCAAATTGTTAGGTTTTATGGGTGCTTGCGGCGTGAGATCCAGGACATAGTTGATTATAAGGAATATCATTCTATACAACGTTTGTTTCAACTTGCTATGTTGCCAGAAAAAGAACTGCAGGGTCACCAACAGCAGTGGCGGAACAACACCTTCACGCCACGGTAGCTTCCGGCCACAGCCAAAGCGGCGCCCTCCTCGAACGTATGTGCGGCCACACCTCCCTCCACCAGTGTTGTACGCAGCACCGCACCTTCAACATCAAGGGGACAAGACAGCAGCAAGTCCTAGATGCCTCTCGGTGTTGCAGCAAAGGCTATGGTGCCCAACACTTCCACTGGTTGCACCTCCGACATCAAGTGCCACTGCTGCCAGGGATTTGGCCATATGCAGCGAGATTGCCCTAGCAAACGGGCGATCATTGCTACTACTGACGGTGGGTATGTTAGTGCTTTTGATATTGAAGATGAAAATATTATTGCAGCTTACATTTTAGGTTCCGATGACGGTGCTGAGGAGGTTCTTGGTACATCTGCGACCAACAACTACAGGACCTTAATTGTGCACCGAGCTTTGAGCGCCACGGTGGAGAGGATGACAAACGCCAACATCACAACCTTTTCAACATGTTTCTTGTCGTCAAGGACAGCCGTGTGCATACAATCATTAACGGAGGTAGCTGCAACAATTTGGTGAATGTTGAGGTGGTCAAGAAGCTTGGCTTTACCACGCGGGAGCATCCACATCCTTATCACATTCAATGGTTTAACAACAACAGTAAGGTAAAGGTAACAAAAACTGCAAGGATACATTTTTCAATTGGGTCTTACCATGAGTTTGCTGATTTTGATGTGGTGCCTATGGATGCTTGCTCTCTTCTGTTGGGACGTCATTGGGAGTTTGATATTGATGCTATTCACTATGGTAGATCTAATAAGTATACTCTCATGCATAAGGGCAATAAAATTGTGTTGCTTCCAATGACTCCCACTAAAATTGTACAATTTGAGAATGAGAAAAAGAATAATGCTAAACAAAAGTCAATTCTGAAAATCAGCAACCTATTAAGTTAAAAAATCATATTTTGTTTGCAACTAAATCTGATCTTGATGAGTTATCTGCCTCTACTGGACCTTGCTATGCTTTAGTGTGCAAATATGCTTTATATTCCATTGAGGTCGCGTCCATTGCTTTGTCACCTGCTGTTGCTAACCTTTTGCAGGAGTATATGGATGCCATTCCATCGGAGCTACTCCCCGGATTACCACCTATGCGAGGCATTGAGCACAAGATTGATTTGATTCCAGGGGCGAGCTTGCCAAACCGTGCCGCCTACAGGACCAACCCCGACGAGACTAAGGAAATTCAGCGACAAGTCCAAGACCTTCTGGACGACGGGTACATTTGTGAGAGCCTTAGTCCTTGTTCTGTTCCTGTTCTTTTGGTTCCTAAGAAAGATGGCACTTGGCGCATGTGTGTTGATTGTCGAGCCATCAATAACATTACCATGCGTTTGGATGACATGCTTGATGAGTTGAGTAGTTCTGTTATTTTCTCCAAGATTGATTTACGTAGTGGATATCATCAGATTTGTATGGCTTTAGGGGATGAATGGAAAACTGCCTTTAAAACCAAGTTCGGTCTTTATGAATGGTTAGTCGTGCCTTTTGGTTTAACTAATGCGCCTAGCACTTTCATGAGATTGATGAACGAGGTTTTACGTGCTTTCATTGGTAAATTTGTGGTGGTTTATTTTGATGATATCCTTATTTACAGCAAGTCATATGATGCACATCTTGAACATTTGCATGCTGTTTTTAATATCTTGTGATGCACGTTTATTTGGTAACCTTGAGAAGTGCACCTTTTGCACCGATCGTGTGTCTTTTCTTGGTTATGTTGCTACATCGCAGGGTATTAAGGTGGACGAGGCAAAGATTGTTGCCATCACAAGTTGGCCACTTCCGACTATGGTCACGCAGGTTCAAAGTTTTCTTGGTCTTGCAGGTTTTTACCGGCGTTTCGTGCGGGATTTCAGCACCATTGCAGCACCTCTCTATGGGTTGACAAAGAATGGAGTGCTGTTTCAATGGGGACCAGCACAACAATAAGCTTTTGATGTTCTCAAGTCGAAGCTCACACAAGCACCATTGCTGCAACTTCC
This sequence comes from Panicum hallii, assembly GCF_002211085.1. Classification (NCBI taxonomy): domain Eukaryota; kingdom Viridiplantae; phylum Streptophyta; class Magnoliopsida; order Poales; family Poaceae; genus Panicum; species Panicum hallii. The sequence goes on from NC_038048.1 coordinate 18,001,515, forward strand.
TGATTTTGGGAAGACCTTTGAGCTTGAACGTGATGCAAGCGGGATTGGCATTGGAGGAGTGCTCAAACAAGGAGGTGAACATGTTGCTTTCTTTAGTGAAAAATTGCATAGTCCTTTGCTGAATTATTCTACATATGACAAAGAACTTTATGCTTTAGTGCGAGTCTTACAAACTTGGCAACATTACCTATGGTCTAAAGAATTTGTCATACATTCGGATCATGAATCTTTGAAGTACCTTAAAGGTCAAGCTACTCTGAATAAACGTCATACTAAATGGATTGAGTTCATAGAGTCATTTCCTTACATCATTAAACATAAGAAAGGGAAAGACAATGTGATTGCCGATGCTTTATCTAGACATTATACCATGCTGTCCCAACTTTCTCATAAAATCTTTGGTTTAGAGACCATAAAGGGATTATATGCTACTGATTTGGACTCTAAAGATGCTTTTGAAAATTGTAGAGAGGGAAGAACATGCCAAAAATTTCTGCTGTGTGAAGGCCTTCTCTACCGTGCTAACAAGCTGTGTGTTCCAGCTAACTCCGTTCATCTTTTGCTGTTGCAGGAAGCGCATGGCGGTGGTTTGATAGGATATTTTAGTGTTAAAAAGACAGAGGACGTGCTGGCCGCTCACTTCTTTTGGCCACGGATGTGGCGTGATGTGGAGCGTTACATCTTGTGTTGCACCACATGTAACAAAGCTAAGTCTCAACTTATTCCACATGGTCTTTATATGCCTCTTCCTGTTCCTCGTGCACCTTGGGAGGATATTTCTATGGACTTTGTTTTAGGATTGCCTAGAACAAAGAGGGGGAGGGATAGTGTCTTTGTGGTTGTTGATCGTTTCTCTAAAATGGCACATTTTATACCCTGTCACAAGACCAACAATACTTCACATGTTGCTCATTTGTTCTTTAACGAGGTTGTGCGTTTGCATGGTGTACCAAATACTATTATTTCTGATAGGGATGCTAAGTTTTTGAGCTATTTTTGGAGAACTTTATGGTATAAATTGGGAACAAAGTTGCTATTTTCTGCTACTTGTCATTCACAAACTGATGGGCAAACAAAGGTAGTTAATCGTACCTTATCTACTATGTTGCGGGCTGTTTTGAAAGATAATTTGAGATTGTGGAAGGAGTGTTTGCCACATATTGAGTTTTTTTATAATAGATCTATTCACTCCACAACCAAGTTAAGTCCGTTTATGGTAGTATATGGTTTCAATCCTCGTGCTCCAATTGATTTGCTACCTTTACCACCTTCTGAAATTGTGAACTTAGATGTTACACAACCTTCTGAATTTATTCTTAAGTTTCATGAAACTACTAAGTTGCTAGTAAAGGTAGGAAGAAGGTAAAATTAGAACCCGGTGATTTGGTGTGGGTTCATTTGATAAAAGATAGGTTTCCGGATTTGAGAAAGTCCAAGCTCATACCACGTGCCGCTGGACCTTTTAAGTTCTTGAGAAGATAAATGACAATGCATATAAACTTGAGTTGTCTCCGGAGTTTGGGGTTATTTCCACATTTAACATTTCAGATTTGAAGCCATACTTGGGTAAGGAAGACGAGCTTGAGTTGAGGATGAATCCAATTCTAGAGGGGGAGGATGATGAGGACATCTCTCCTTTGCATACAATGCAAGGACCGATCACTTGAGCACGTGCGCGACAGTTGTATCTCCAGGTACGTTCTAACCTTGTCAATTATTTTTCTGAACTTACACTTGGTTCCATGCATGTTTTATTGATTAGGAACAATGGAGAGGACCAGAAAGAACTTGGAGAAGGCCAAGGAGTCAAGGAGGAGGAGTTAGGACGTCCACACCAGAGAGGAGTCCAGGGCCAACTCGACTTCGACTCCACCTTGGATTCCAGAACCTGACTTCACCGAAATTGACGCCTGAGCCACATACGGAGTCGGATTTGGACGTTCTATATATGGTTGGAACCAGAATTTTATAGAGCTTCCAATGGCACAAATTCCACCCAAAATTCATTTTGAGTCGATGAGAATCGTCAAAACAACTGGGCATCTAGAATCTATCATGGTGCTGTGTCACCGTCTGTTGGTCCGTTGGCCCGTGTACCGTGTTGGAACCCATTAGGGTTGCGTCCAGGGGACTTGTATGCCCCTAACTTCTTTTTATTTAGTAGCCATCGCCACATTAGGGTTTGGGTTTTGCTTAGATTTAATATGTCATCGAACAGTGCCACCGTTCATCGGTTTGTGAGACCCCATCTTGTAACCAAGATTGTTTGATTGCATCTTCTGTTCTTGCTTGTGTTCTTGATTGCTCTTGCAAGGATGAACCTTCATGGCGAGGTCATCCGTGTGACATGGGTGATAACCAACGGAGCAGTAGTGTAGTGATTGCAAGGTTCTATTCATTCGGAGCCCTGGTTCATCAACATCGAGTTCTCCACCAATCAAGTTTACCGTACCTATCAGAAGATCAGGACTCATCCTCCTATCAATATTTTAGCTAGCAACGGTAACTAGTACTTTGGATACTTACTGAACTCTGTTAATCTACTTTAGATAATTGCTGATTCCTTGCTATCATATTGTGCCTACCAAGATACACATATACTCCTATTAGTACAGGCTTGCCTTGCAACTATTATACTCAAGCTTGACAACATATTCTACCGCCCTGTTGGCTTTGGTAAGAACACTTGCAAGAAAGTGGTAAGCCACTTGAGCTATTGCACTCCGCCGCTTTCATCACAACCTGATAGCTGTTAGTTGATAGGGATAATATCTTGCTGCTATCTTTTGCTGTCTTCTAACCATGTCAGGAGGATCACGGAAAGGAGTGGAGTCCCCTTCGGACTTCAACGAGTGTGTGTCCAAGGATAAGGGGGTGTTTGGTTCCCTAGAGCTTATTTTAAGCCGTGTCACATCGAATGCTTCAGTGCCAATTAGAAAGACTAAACATAAGCTAATTATAAAACTAACTGCATAAGCCTAGGGCTTATTCATGAGATAAATCTATTAAGCCTAATTAATCCATGATTAGCATATGTTTACTGTAGCATCACATGGGCTAATCACGGACTAATTAGATTTAATAGACTCATCTCGCGAATAAGCCTAGAGGTTATGAAATTTATTTTGTCATTAGTCTATGTTTAATACTTCTAATTAGCATCCAAACACCCCCTAAGCTTTTGAGGCTTCTTGATGACCAGCGCACCTACATCAATGAGAAGTTTGTGGAGATGATAAAAAACTGTTAACAATCTGGTCACTCGGATTGAACATGTTGAACAATGGCCTCCTCCACGACGGCCCTAACATCAACCACCGGAGGATGAGGAGGAAGAGGATGATGATGTCAACCTTGATGCTGATGGACGCAATGCTGATCGTCATGGTATGGGAGGTAATCATAATCGTGGTAATAATGATCCTTTTGCTAAAACAAAATTTACCATGATTCCTTTTGCTGGTATATCTGATCCTGAGGCTTATTTAGATTGCGAACTTTTTGTTGAACAAAAGTTTAATTCTCATTTGGTTCCTGCTGAGCATAGAGTTAGACTTGCTACTAGTAAGTTTACTAGTTTTGGTCTATTTTTGTGGAATGACCTTTGCACTACTCCTAACAATGCCAATGCTATACATCAGACATGGAATGCTTTAAAACAATGTATGAAATCTCGCTTTGTGCCTCCTTATTATCATCGTGATTTGCATTTGAAGTTGCAAGCTTTAAATCAGGGTGATAAAGGGGTAGAGGAATATTATCAGGAGCTCATTATTGGTTTAGCACGTCGTAACATACATGAGGATGATCAGTATGCTTGTTGTAACATCCTGGGATACACCTAGAATGTTATTGTGCAAAATTGTGAATTTTCAAAAACTCTTCGTGTATGTGCCTTAACTAGTTCCAAATAGTGGTATAAGTTCTCTCCATTTCGAAATCGTAGCAAATTCAACGCAACTTTATTTAAACCAAGAACTATTGAGATGTTGGTGTAATTATTTGAAGTCTTTTGGATTTGATTACAAATTATCTTGTTTGAATTTGTTGATTGGATTTTACTTGAATTGCTTCCAAACTTGTTTGATCAAATTGAGTGGAATTTGAATTTGAATGGGCCATTCAAATTCAAATTCAAACCCTAATCACCCTAACCACCATGGGCCAAAATCAAACACACACACAGCCCACCGGCCCACTCGCGCATGGCCCAGCCCAGCTCCTCTCCTCTTCTTCCTTTCTTCCCCCACGTAATGCGGCCCGCAGGCCACGGCCCAGCCCAGCCAGACGCCCCCATCGCCGCGTCCCTTCACCTTCCTCCCAGGGCAGCTAACAAGTGGGGCCCACTTGTCAGGTTTCCCCTTCCTCCGCTCGCCCGCAGTGCTCCGCCCATGGCTCCGCTCACTCCGCCCCGCGACAAGGCGCTCCAACCGCCGTTCCCTCTTCGCCCACGCCTTTTCCCCTTTTCCCTTCCGCCGCAGCCCCGCTCGCTTGCATCACCTACCTGCACCGCTCCCCACTTGTCCCCGCTCCATGACACGGGAGCGAAACCGCCACGCCTCCCGTGTTGGCCACCGAGCCACGCCGCTCCGCCTCGATGCCGCCACATGTCCCTGCACCATGGCCGTCCCATCGCCGCCCTCGATGTCCGGGCCCGCGCCATAAACCCTAGCACAGCCCCTTAAGAACCCCCGAGGCCGGTGCCAAGAACCCTAGCCACCTTGTCGTGCTCTGCCCCTTCCGCCGCCGGCGCACCAGAAGAGGAGAAGAGGGAGGAAGTGGAGGAGAAGAGGAGTGCGAGGAGGAGGAGAAGGTCGTCGCCGCACCAGAGCTCCGCTAGGCTGGCGCCCATATGACAACCACGACGAAGCCGCGCGCCCTGCACGGCCCCGACCTGCCTGCACCCGCTCGCCACCGTGTCAGGTGTTCCGCCAGCGAGCCACCGATGAGCATCGCCGCCGTCTCCCTCTATCCCTTGCTGCCGGCGTGAGCTACGGGCCGCTGATGAACCCTCTTTAGCCCGGCCCTAGGACCCCCTCTCCCATCTGGCCGCCGTACCGCTTTTTGTGCAGGGACCCGTCGTGCCGTAGCGCACCCCGCAGCCGCCGTCGCCCTCCACCGCTGCGTTGTGTTGCAGGCTCGGGATGCCGGTGCCCCGCGCACGGCACGGCCATGCCACGGCCCAAGAAAGCCAGGACCCACGCTCGTGCATGGACACCAGCACCGCTGCTAAGTCGAGCCACGGCCGCACCACTACCGCGCCTCGGCCTCGCCGTGCCGCGCCACGACCCCACCACAGCCTTGCCGAGCGCGGTGACCACGTGATGCAGCTGCAACATCATGGCCAAGCCCTTCGGTCATTCCCTCTAACACACACTAGCACTCGGTCATTCCCTCGAACACATACTAGCACTCGGTCATTCCCTCGAACACACACTGGCACTCGGTCATTCCCTCAAACACACACTAGCATTCAGTCATTCCCTCGAACGCACACTGGCACTCAATCATTCCCTCGAACACACATGACGCACGCCACACACACTGGCACTCGGTCATTCCCTCGAACACACACTGGCACTCGGTCATTCCCTCGAACACACACTGGCACTTGGTCTTTCCCTCGAACGCACACGCGCAGCATCTATACATGAGCACACACACCACTGACTGCCGCACCGGATCTAGCAGCCACACCAGATTTGGAGTGAGACCGACAAGCGGGCCCCGCCTGATGGGGGAAAGCGCGGGGCATTGCCCCCTGGACCCATTTTATCGGAGAGAGAGAGAGTGAGGTGGAGAGGAGTGGACCGTGGGCCGGCCTGTTAAAGCCGAGCTGGCCTACCTACCTACCTAGCCCAAGGACCGAGCCGGCCTTCTGAGCCGCAGGCCAAGCTGACCCATGGAGCCAAGCCGAGCCTAGTTGGGCTCGAGCCGTCCCAACACCCTTTGGGACCAAAATCGAGCCGGGCCCTTTTATTCTTACTTTACCCGGCCTAACTGAGGGCCCCACCTATCAGCCTCGGGGTGAGGTTGACTAGTGGGACCCACTGACCATTTGACCCATTGACCGTTGATCGGTCAGCGTTGACCGGTCAACACTGACGTCAGCAGGGCCCACTGCTGATGTCGGCAGGTACTAACCCTACCAGTGACGTCATGCTGAAGTCAGCAGGCCATGTGTCATGCTCTGGTGCTGCCACGTGTCACTGCTGAATGTTTTTTCTTTTTCCGAAATTCTTTTATTAATTTCAGAAATAGGTTTTTCCTTAGAAAATTCATAATAAATAAACCGGACCTCCAAAAATTATGAAATCAGTTCCATAATTCCTCTAAAATCATGAACCACCCATTAGAGTAGGTTTTGTGGTGAATTGGATCTTATTTGGAGAGTTTTGTGCATTTTTGCACCTTGGTCCTCGCCCTTACTCGTATTTGTGAATAGGACCCGACCACGAGGAGTTGACCAACGGCCAGGACCACCCAGAAGCCCAGGAGGACTTCGAAGAGATGCCAGGTTCACGCCTATCTACGATCTGAATACCTATTAGGCATTGCTTGTTAGATATGCTATCACTACTTGTGTAATTTTGTCAAGATGAACCTGCATAGCCTATCTTATTTACCTGTACTCCTTGCAATTCTATCACACTCGTTTACTATATGAAATGCCTTGTCATATCTTGAATGTGTATGTGTGGGAATGGATGGACAATCTTGGCATGTGTGGAGATACTCTATTCAGGAGTTGGTGTTTAGGGCTTTAGCCTAGAGTGGGCGAACTTAACTCGATCATGGATCGAGGGCTTGGGGTGTGTATCTTGGCACACCCTACGGAGTACCTGTGGCGGGTACATCTTGTTGGATACATGGTTGAGGTGTTGGGGGCACCCGTCAAGGGTGCAATTGCGGACCACCGTGGTGGAGATGTGTTTGATGAAGATACCCACTTCGGCAGATAAGGACTGGGTGAGAGTAACTATGACTTGTGGGAATTTTTTAAGCATGCACACCACTTACCCATTATGAGGTTGGGCCCGATCCAGGGCTACCAAGTGCGGTACCAAGCCGGTAGGAGGATCGAGTATCGGTGTAGGGGAAGGAGGTGCTAACCTCACGTTCCCCGAGATGCATGGGAGGCTTCACAGTCCTGGGGCGACCTCCTGTGGGAGGATACGCCCAAGACCCAGGAAAGCCGGATGGTGCCGTGGCTCCTAGTCCTATTTCAGTAGACCGGTGTTTCGTCTATTAGTCGGCTGATCTCCGACTGGTGTTGATTCGAGTGGGTCCAGGTGTACAACCCCTGTAGGGTGAAATCTATACGTATATCTGCGTCCTCAGTCATGGATATCCCTACTCTTCTGTTGCTCTTATTAGCTAGTGTTACTCATGATTTCTACCTCCCACTAGTGTGACTTCCTGCCAGCGGGTAGCTGAGATGCAAGGAGAGGGAGTCCTCGCGTCAACTTGGTAGTTCGGAAGGTGTGCGTTGACCGGGAGTCCGGAATGCCGGAGAAGCCCGAGTCGAGGTTGGAAGAAGACTTGTATACTTATATGTTGTTGCATGCATAGGAAACCTCAGCTTATCCCTTGAACCTTGTAATACCCTTAGTATAGTCTACTATAAAGCTTGCATTCGGATGGTGACGTGAACCTATTCCATACCTTGGGGATGGCCTGGTACAATGCAGGATCCGATCCGGAGTTCGACCCCAACGATGACGGATGGTACCACTGAGGCCCGTGCTACACTCGAGTTGCCTGTGGAGGAGAACCCCGAAGGTGGAGGACGGCCAGAGGCCTAGTTACCGCTTTACGTATTCTGCTTGAATCGCTCTAGCCGAGAGGCTTGTAATAAATTCCATACTACAAATCCTATGAATTTATGTAATAATTAAACCCATGTTTGACCTTATGCGGAGTATGACTGTGATATTATGCCTGAAATGAGTTTTGTATGTGATATCGCTTGATCCAGGGACTATCACAATGATACAGGGAGTCGGATTCCCCGATTTGGAAATCCGGTTCGTTTCAGTTGGTATCAGAGCTATACTTGACCGTAGCACGAGCCCTAGACATGGTCGGTAGACCTAGGAGAATCTATATGCTTCTATCCGTTTACTATATTACCTTGAACTATTTTTGTCACCACCTTAACTCAATTTCACCCTCCACTCTTGATTTATTCTCTTATCTATGCTAACTCAGTTCTTACGTTCCTACGCATGGTAGAGGCCGCGATGATGACAACAATGGAGAACATGAGCCACGACCCCGAGCTTTACACACAGTACCACCAGAGGGGTGTCCTCAAGTGGTTCGAGTGGGTAGTGGAGCACATCGGCATCAAACTGACCTGCGTCAAGCTCTCCCTAAAGACAACCTCCACCCACCTATACCACTCCAAGACCGCCACGCTCATCGTCATGCAAGACCCAGCAGCACCCGACTTTGAGGGTAAGATGGTCTACAGTTCCGGCCTACTCACCAAGACAGCCGTGGAGTCAGCAGCTTGGAAGATGACGATGGAGCTACTCGCCCAGTACTGGCAGGCCAAGTTTGCGGGTTCCTTTTTTCGCTTGCTGCCTCGGGCGGTCCTGCCCAATGAGGATCCTGAGGTCGTGTACATGGAGATGTTCGCGGCCCCAGTTCAGGAGATCGGAGGGGACCAGCCCTTGGTGCACACCACCAGGTCCTACCTCTACGACTTGGATCACCTGATGGTGAACCTCTCCTTGGAAAGCGAGCGGCTTCACCAGGGATTCTACGAGAGCGTGAGACATATCGACGTACTCAAGCATGAGGTCCGAGGGTGGAGCCAGATTTACACTGCAGATGATCTGCTTGACCAGTTGAGAAAGGCCAGATTCTTCAGCAAGATAGATCTGAGATCCAGGTACCATCAGATGAAGATCCGGGAATGTGATATCCCGAAGACAGCGTTCGTGACCAGATATGGCCAATACGAGTTCAACGTGGTATCCTTCGGACTAACCAATGCACCCGCCTACTTTATGAACATGATGAACAAGGTATTAATTGTGACACTCAGGTAATTAGAAATATAGACACTAGGTTTTAGTGTGAAAAGTATATGTTTGCTATGGTGTATGTGTATAGCACAAAGGAATAGGGGTATAATTGTAATTCTTTAAAATATAGGTCCTTAAGTGTTAATTGGGTAAAATGGGAGATAGCATTCAAACCTAGGGAAAATATAACACTAAGTGTTAAATCTATATCACCATAGGAAAGGAAGTGCAAAAGATAGGTTAAATCCTAAGAAAAATAGATCTTTAATTGATAGCAGGGGCCTAGATGTGATTAATGTAGAAATATGGGTCCTTTTATGCAAAATAGTTGAAATATGGAAGTAACTTTCAAATTTACTTAAGGGCCAAAATGTAAGAACACAAGTCATCATGACATCCCATGAAAACTTGCAAACATATCCAAAATTACATCAAATCCACTTTGGTAAGGACAAAAGAATTCAAATTCCACCTTTACTCAAAAATTTAACATGTAAAGCTGTAAACTTTGGCTTTTTGAACTTGAACCTTCAAACAATATTGTAGAGTTTGAAAAACTCTACAACTTTCATTTTGGGCATTTCCTCATTAGACCCCTACATCAGTGGAAAATCTTTTTTTACCGAGAGGTCCTTGAAATTCTTGGAATTTCCAAACAGGTCCCCCGGACCCCCTTCCCTCTCTTCTTCTTCCTCAGGCACGTGCTGCCCTGCTCTGTTTCTCCTGTCGCCAGTGCAGAGCCCCCCTGGCCGCCGCTCTGCCGCCGCCGCTCCACCTCCTGCTTCTCCTCCTTCCACGCGTCGTCCTCTCCCCAATCCCGGTTCTGTTCCCCTCCTTTCTGCCCTCCTTCGCGTGCGCCACGGCGTCCCGAGCCGTCCGCCGGCCGCCACGCACCTCACCGCCGTCGCCAGCTCCTGCTCGTACGTGTAACGCCCCTCCTGGCCTTAAGGCATGCTCAGCTGTTGCTTTGCAACTTGCTTTACTTCCCCGAGCACCCTAGGCCGCAGCATTTCCTCTTCCCCGAGCTCGATCCCTCACCGGACCTCCGCCGCCCCCACTGCCCACCGTCGACAACTGCCGTTGCTGTCGCTCCGCCCCAATCCAGTGCTCCCACAACACTGCAGTGATCCACTGGTGCTCTACAGCCCATCCAAATTCATCCTCCCGCCTCCACACCTCGTCTTCCACAGCTCCGGCTAGCTCGAATTCCGCCGCCGCCTCCTGCTCACCGTGGGCAGCCCACTCTGAGCCCTCCCGCGCCACCACAACCCCTCAGCTAGCACCACATCGACCCCGTGAAGCTCTACGACTCCTCCATTGGCTCCCTAGTGCAACACATCAACTCCCCGACGCTCGCCGGTGTTTACCCCACCGCCATTGTCACTGCCTCCACAGGTAGCCCCTAATCCGAGGCTTATGTTCCCAATTGATTGCACCAATACCTTTCCCACGACTCACTGAAGCTCATGCGCAGGTCCTTCACCGACGTCGGCCGCCGGAGCATCAACATCGTTGTTGTCCCCTCCGCCGCCGCTTTGGGCTCTCGTTGAGATCCCCTTTCCTGACCACCTCTACCCTTGACACGTGGCTTAATCTGACCGCCTTAAGCCCCTGAAGCTCTCACTCCCCTCGGACCTCGCCGCCGGTGACCCTCCTCGCCGGAACACGGCCGTCCCACCCCTGCTCCCCTTTCACCTCTGGCTAAGGACCTCGAGTTTAAAAGAATTGAAAACCCAGGGGGCTATCTGCAAGGCTTAAGACTCATGTGAATAGTGCCTTAGGGACCCCCTTGTGTTATTTGTACTGTCAACTTTAAAATTCCATATCAATTCAAGGAAAAATCATAAAAATAAAAACTAAAATTTGTTGGAATCCACATTGTAAGATCTACAACTTTTCTTATAGATTGACTTTCAGTTTCTGAGTAGTTTGTGCTTTAATTTAAATGCTAAGTTTGGTTAGTTCTAGCTAAAGAAATGTATAGTAATTAGCAGAAAAATGGTAAAAATGTGAAACCAATTCTGTTAATCTTGTTTTGACATGTAGTAATTAGGAAAAATAATTAACCTCCTATGTGTGGAATATTTTCATAATGTGTGAGTTTAATTATGAATAATACCTATTTAACCTTGTATATTTAATATCTGTGGTTTTAAATGATCAAAAATCATGAAAATATTTTGAGGTATGATTCTTGAGTAGTATAACCTATCCCTAAATTTCCAACATAGGGTCAAGTGTAAATCAACCAAAACAAAAAGAATATGCTATAATAATGTTATATTCATATCCAAATAAAATAAGTCCATAGTTAAACAATAACCTAGGGATAGTATAAATAATTAACAAAATAAATAGATAAAGTTATTAATAATTAGTTTAAATATTTAAAACTAACTCAACATATTACTTCATGCCATTAGTTAAATATTTAGGGTAACCAACCCTGTTACTTAATGTAACTAGGTAAAATGGTTAATACCCGATAAATGACTGCCCAGTAGAGAAATAAATGATATGTGTAAAAAGTAAATCATACTTTTGTTGGATTGCAACTTTATCGTGAAGTAAAATAAAAGAATATGCATGCCTTAACTTATAACTTTGCATATCATGTAGACTCGACTACAAACTCGCCGATGGTGACTACGAAGTAATCCCGGAACAAGGAGTGGAATCAACTGAAGATCCCGGGAACGCCATCGGAGATCTAACTGAAGCTCCGAACCAAAGTTCGGAAAACTTTGACTCTCCTGCCCCCAACCCTACGCAAGAAGGCAAGCACCGGACATAACCCCTACTTTATTTACACTGCAATCTATATTATTTATACCTATCTATGCATTATGTTCTTTGGAATTGTATGAAGAAACCCTAGTTGCATTTTCCTAGGAACCAGTGTATTGAATACTAGCACTTGAGTTCGAGTAGCCGCTCTGCTAATAGGGCCGGTAGAAGTCGGGTGATTTCCTGTCCCTTGCGCGATATAGGAGTTGCAATGTTTACATCCCTGCAATCACTATAAGGACGACGGACGGGATTTATGTGAAGTATCATGGTTGAGATGATACCCCGCCTGTGTTGGTGAATTTGATAAGGTCGCAGTGTGTGGTAGCGGTGGTTAAGCATTTGAAAGTATTAGCCACATGCCGCGAAATATGGTAAGCGGTAAGCCTAGTAACCAATCGGCCCGAGGAGTGGACATACCTCCCACCACTCATATTTGGTTTTTCCTGTTACTTGATTCGACGTGTGGGGAATACATGTTGCCGGGCAACCAGGAGTACGGTCGTGTAGTCGCTCTACAGACATACATCCTGCATATTGGATGTGTGTATGGTCCTGCAGTCGCTTGTGGTGGCTCTGATCCACGAGTCAGAATGAAAGGCAAACGGTTGCTTTGGAACCATCGTTGGATGTTCCAAGCGTGTGAGTTAGGTTTACCTTGCAAGGCTGAAATTCAATTCAGGAATCGTCTGTTTCTCATGGAGATTGAGACTGCTTGATCCCTTTACCACATAGAGTAATAAGAGCAATCATACGGTTATCAAAGATGATGTTTGGCCAAAGATTCTGCCATGCTTGAATAGCTATAGGTGCTTATCTAGAATGGATAATCATATAGAACTTGAAAGCTAAAAGTTGAAATTAAGGACCTACTCTTTGTTGTTTTTCAGCTGAAAACTCAACACAAAACCCGAAAAGCCTTCATAAGTCTAGTTATATGGCTAAGTATAACATGAACGGGTAAGCCTTGCTGAGTATTAGAATACTCAGTCTTGCCTTGTGACTTTTTGTTCAGGTAATTCCCCTGATGACTCTGCTCTGCCTGTGCCGTGGCCCTACCCTCTGCCTGATGGTTAGTCCATGGAGTGGGACCCGTCCCCGGCCAACACAGATCCCTCCAAGTGATATCATGCCAGGGCTAGCATGATATCTGAACTGGCGATGTGTACAGTGCCCGTCCTTTAAACTCCGCTGCATGACTTGAAACTTAAACCGTTTGTAATAATTTCCCTCAGTTGGGAACTTATGTTACTTTTGAACACTCATGTAATATAACTGCCTATGATGTAAAATGTGATGGCATTTGTATCTCTGGACTCACCTTCAAGTGAGGTACCTTGTTTGATCCTGCATTCGGTGGTTTATCGGGACGTTACCCGACAGGCCAAGAGATTATACCGTTTGAAGCACGTGGGAGCCCTCAAGAGTGGACTTGCGTACTTGAGCCGGTGTAATTCAGGTTGGTTCTGCCATAGAATAGATTATATTTTTGCTAAATAGAATGCTTGTTTATTAGATTGCAACTTTATCGTGAAATGAAATGGAAGTGTATGCATTTCCTCAACTGTGATGTTTGCATATCATATAGACTCGACAACTCTCGCTGACGGAGATTACCAGCTAATCCCAGAACCAGAAGAAGAAATTTCTGAAGACCTCGGGAATGTCACCAGAGATCTAACAGAAGCTCCGAACCCCAGTTCAGAAACTTTTAGTGTTGACATTTCTGACCCCAGCCCCACCAGCGAAGGCAAGCCCCAGACATAAACTGCTATTTTTACTACACTGCAATTTATATATTCATGTATATCTACTTGTGCATTTAAGTTTTCAGGAACTGTATTGAAACCTTAGTTGCATATTCCTAGGAACCTATGTATTGAATACTAGAACCTGAGTTCGACTAGCTACTAAGCTGATAGGACCGGTAGAAGTCAAGTGATTCCCTGTCACTCGCGAGCTTTATAGGAGTTGCAATGTTTACATTCCTGCAACCACTATAAGGATGACGGACGGGGTTGTGATTATGATTCATGACCTTGGCAAAAACCCCGTCTGCATTGATGAAAATTTGATAAGATTGCAGTGTGTGGTAGTGGTGGTTAAGCATTTGAAAGTACTAGCCACATGCCACGAAATATGGTAAACGGTAAGCCTAGTAACCGATCGGCCCGAGGAGTGGACATACCCCCCACCACTAGTAATTTGGTTTTTCGCACACGCACTAACGTGCGGGAGTACATTCCGCAGTGGATGAGAGTACGTCCTACAGTCACACACATTGTAGGAGTACGTTTCGCACAGCGGACAGGAGTACGGTCATGTAGTCGCGCTACAGGCGTACGTGCTGCACATTGGATGTGCGTGGTCCTACAGTCGCTTGTAGTGGCACTGATCCACGAGTCAGAATGAAAAGGCAAACGGTTGCATCGGAACAATCGTTGGATGTTCCAAGCGTGTGAGTTAGGTTTACTCTTGCAAGGCTGAAATTCGATTAAGGAATCGTCCGTTTCTCACGGAGATTGAGACTGCTTAATCCCTTTGCCACATAGAGTAATCAGAGCAACCTTATAATGATCAAAGATAATGTTTGTTTAAAAAGTTCTACCATGCTTGAGTAGTTATAGTTGCTTACCTAGAATGAATAATAAACTAGAATCTGAAAGCTAAAATTTGAAATTAAGGACCTACTTTTTGGTGGTTTTCAGCAAAATATAAACCCATAACTTTTCACAAAGCTTGCATAGTCTAGCTACATGGCTAAGTATACCATGAAACGGGTAAGCCTTGCTGAGTATTAGAATGCTCGGACATGCAAATTTAACTATATTTCAGGTAATCCCCCTAAGGACTCTGCTCTGCCTGTGCCCTGGCCCTATGCTCTTTCTGATGGTTGGTCCGTGGAGTGGGATCCGTCCCCGGCCAACACAGGTCCCTCCGAGTGATGTTGAGCTTGGGCTTAGCTCAATATCCGTTCCGCGACGTCTGGTAGTGTCGTGTTTTATTTTCCGCTGCAGATACTCTAACTTTGAACAGTTTTGTATAAATTCGTACTAGTTAGGTCTTGCTACTATATATGTTGGAATATTAATATAATATTATGCCTGTGATGTAAATTTGTTGGTGATTGTATCTCTGGACTCGCCTTCGTGCGAGGTACCTTGTTTTGATCCTGAGTTAGGTGGTTTTATCGGGACTTTACCCGACAGACCATGGGGTTACACCATTTGAAGTGCGGTTGAGTCCTTACTGCCTTCCGAGAAAGGATTAGCGCACTTGAGCTGGTGTAATTCAGGTTGGTTCTACCACAGAAGACCTTCAGTTCCTCTTCAACGGGGAGCTGGAAGATGAAGATGGTGACGACGACGTGTCCTGGGAGGGGGACTTCTCCACCTCGGAGGAAGAAGTCGATGACGCATCAACCGAGAATGACTCGGTTGCAGGAGGCTTCAGCGGCGATGGCGGCGGAGACGATAGTAGCAGCAACGACGACAGCAATGACGATGACAGCGACATTGCTGCAGCTCCTCCGATCAAGCGCCGCAAGGTCTTAGGCACTTACTGGTGGTAGTTCGTAGGATTAGCAACGACTGCCATGTACAGAGCCGATAGATCGGCTTCAGGAGCAATCGGCTCCCCTTTTGTAATGATCTTCCCCATGAAGGAAATCTTATGTTTAGTCAACAATTGTTGAGAAGCCGATTCATCGGGAGCCGATGGCAACGCATCGGTTCCTTTCCTTAAAGTGCCGATCTGGATCTGAGTCGATTCTCAAATCAATTCCATTTTCTACTTAAATCTAGAACTTTCCCGAAACAAATCCACATGGGTTCCTCAAATCCAAGTTGTGCCCCAAAAACCCTTGCTCATAAACCCAATCGCAAAACCCCAAGTCGAAGCCTTAGAACACGAATACGGAACTCACGAAGCAAACCCTAGATCCAGTTTTGAGCCTCCAGTCGCTGTTGGAACTTCAAATGGCGGAACCCTCAAGTGCCGATGCGGGCATCCTTGGTCTGAAGGTAAAACTTCAACCTTTGCTAATTTAATGGAGTAATTATTTGAACCTTTGAAGCATTAAATGATTCTTTCCTGCTATTTGGCTCTTATTGATTCTTCAGGTTTCAGACATCCTTTTGCCGCATCCTACTTTCCCCAATTCCTTTTGTCTCGGGCCTCGTTCTTATCAGCGTCCGATAGATCTAATTTCTTGTGAGGCCAATTGAATTCCATTCGTAAGCCAAAACATAGACTTAGATTTCTGGGCCGACAACCTGCGTGCCTGGCCGAATCCTCCCGATGGCTGGGTATCTTGGTACAATAGAGTAGCAAAAACCTACCAGCCCACATGGGAAACCATAGGGATAGCCGATGCTCTATCTCTATCTTTATCCCCTCTCGAGAAGAATGAAAACCTCCTGAAAACCATCGGCTTCTTTTGGTCTGATGCCTTAAACTGCTTCTTATTTGGCCATGGCTAATGACTCCAACCCTCCTGGATGTGGTGATGATTACTGGTTTGAATATCTCATCACCCTGCCCCTCTGCCTTCAGACTACCTGAGGTCCCCTTCAAATTGTCCTCTAAAACAGAGTGCACAAACTGGGGTGCCTATCTGAACCAGCACATCAAAACCAAAGGCCCTGTGACTGAGAAGGAGCATACAGCCTTTCTGAATCTCTGGCTGGAACACTTCATATTTTGCGGTCCTTCCCTTGCCCCAACCAAGAACTATCTCCCACTAGCATATGAACTGGCCAAAGGTAGTATTGTTGGCCTTGGTAAACTATTCCTTGGGGAGGTCTATAGATATCTTCACCTGATGTCTTCGAACCTGCTTACCCAAAAGAAACTCAGGACTGGTGGTCCCTGGTGGTTCATCCAGTTATGGGCTCACCTATATTTTCAGAACCAGATACCACACTTCCCTGTTCTGGCCAATAACTCCTTTCCAGATCAGAGTGGGAGACGAATCAGGTGTACCAGCTTCGGCCAGGCTCTGTACAGTTTTCCTAGTAGCAAGTTGAACCCCACAAATGCCTCAAGCTGGTTTAGGACATTTTATAGAGGTCTGGACAACCCCATCTTCCTTCCTTACGTAGATTCTGAAGTCTTCAAGAACCCAATCACCTTCAGATTGGCTAATTTTGCCGATGATGATAGTACTCGACATTTATACTCTATCATGATTTGCCCCTGCTTCCTTCCAGTCGGCATGAGCACCTCTAACAGAATCATCAAGCCGGGTTATGAATTCTACCAGCTGGTTGTAGTAGCCCGGCAATTTGGTCTGGGACAAGTTCCTCCCCACTTCTTCCTTCACCATCCGATGACAAGTAGAGCTAATCTGCCCGATATTCTCACCAGTCAGAGATGCTACAGCCTGTTCATTGATCTTCACCTCCCAATCCCTGTTGATTTATCCTTCACTTCTTCGGCTATCGGCTTCGAGGATTGGTGGTCAATGTGGAAGACTCATCTCTTCTGAAAAGCCTTTGGACCAATGCTGCAGTAGATTAATACTGAATATGAAGCTCCTAAGGAAGAGGTATTACCATCAGTTCAGTATTTCCTCATGATTCCGCTTATCCCCTTCTTCAATTCCGTTTGTTTTCTCTACAGCAGGAGGATGGTCCGGAGCCCAAGAATGATGATGGCTCCACTTTCAAGTTCTCACCAGTTGCTCCCATAGCCCTCTTTGGCAAGAACGCACCTCCCCCGTCAAAGGCCATAATGCAGATCCAGCCTGGTTCTGCAAAATTGGCTTTCAAGCGGAAACGAGTCTCCGATGTTGCTGCCCCCCGAGCCCAGATGAAGGCGAGGAAGATGACTGTCAGGAAGATTCAGAAGGAGGCTGGACCATCTTCTGTAGAATAAGAAGCTCCGAACGTCAACCAGGTTTGCATGGTCCCTTTAGAATTGGTCCTCTGAACAGGTATATTTCGACTCAGTTGCTCTTTCCTTGCTTGCAGGCTGATATCATGGATATTTCTAGCCGGGAAGAGCCAGTGCGCCAAGAGGACCCAGCTCCAGAGGCTCCAGAGAATCCTTTGACGATGGTTGATGCCTTAGTCAACCTCCAGGATCCCATCCTGAAGACTCTAGAGAACCTCGCAACACCAGTCGACACTTTGGTCGACCTTCAGGATCAGCAGGAGCTGATTGTCACTTCGTCAGCTGTCAGTCCTTCTCTGAGGGAGCCGATCGTCACCTCATCGGCTCTCAGCCCTTCTCTCCAAGAGCCGATTGTCACCCCATCGGCTATCGGTTCTTCTCTGTAGGAGCCGATTGTCACCTCATCGCTACCAATCCTTCTAAAGAAAAGGTATGTTATATCCCTGAGCTATTTGTATCTTTCTTCCCCTGTATCGTGCTAACTTTCTATCTTCTTTCAGGGTCTAAACCTCTTGGAGTTGCTATCCTTTGACCCCGATTCCGTCGGCTCAGCCATACTAGAAGTGGATGATCATCAGCCAGATCCGACTGGTGTCGCCAACCAACTCCTCCGTATAAAGGGCCTTCTATCAGCTCCAATTGATGCCTTGGTCCAAGACTCTGACGCAGTGAGGGATCAAGTCTCAACTCTCGGAAGTCCTTCAGATCAAGCTCTGGCTAACCGGACACCTCCCTTTATTTCGGGCAAAGGTGGAACAGGCTCGGCAAAGAATTGAAGCTCGTCGCTCACAAGCCCCCTTGAAAGCTGATATTGCCAAGATGTGCCGACTGCTCAATGAGAAGAAGGCGGCTCTGGACACCAAGACTGACACTTCTGCACACTCTCAAAGGCTTCAACTTCTGGAGAAGGAGTTAGAAGACCTTAAGGCTAAGGTCCGGGCAACCGAGCAGCGCATCCAGGAAGAGAAGGACCTTATGGCCCACTCTAAACAAGAAGTGGAAGACCTGACTACCTAACTGAAGACAGAACTCACAGAGCTGAGCGCTTTAAGCTGGCAGATAGTGTCAGGTGAAGATAGGGATGATGAAGCAGTGATTGCTGAAGCTGATCGCGTCCGTCTTGAGGCCATCGCAACTATCGATGAGTTCCTTCAGTAGACCACCTTGTAATCACCTCTTGTTGTTCAAAAACCTGCATGTACTCAAATTACAATTCTTAAGTCGATGGTAATACATCAGCTATTTGACTAACTCAGTGTGTCGGGTACGAATTCCTTTTTTTTACAAGCCGACTAAACGTATCGGCTCATAGCCTGATGCATAGCATCGGCTTTCACTTGTATGGGCCAACTGCTCGTATCGGCTCACAGCTTGACGCATAGCATCGGCTTTCACTTATACGGGTCAACTGCTCATATCGGCTCACAACCTGATGCATAGCATCGGCTTCATTGCCCATCATCCCACATACATGGGAAGTATTTCTTGAGATGTTGACCATTGACACCTACCAAAAACTTGACACTGTCTAACTCCTCAAGCATATATGCGTTCCCAGGTAGGACTCGGCCAACTCTATAAGGTCCATGCCAATTTGGAGACCATTTGCCATACGCTGCATCCTTTGTTATCCTAAACGGAATTAAACGGCCATTTAGACGGGTTTAAACGGTAAACACGACATCACCGTTCTGTTTAGGGCCTGGATGGAAAAAAAATGGTTGGCCTGTTTAAACGGTCAACGGGGGTTTAAACGGCCGAAACGGAACGGTTGCTGTTCGTTTTTAAACGGCGTTTGGGCCGTTTCGGGTCCCGTTTTGGAGTTGGACTGGCAAGATCTTTCACGGGCTGGCCCAAATGTCGTTCCTTCTTTCTCCCTTCTCCCAGGCCCAGCCGCCGCTCCCTTCTCCCTTCTCCCAGGCCCAGCCGCCGCTCCCTTCTTCTCCCTTCTCCCAGTCGCCGCTCCCTTCTCCCTGCTCCCAGCCGCCGCTCCCTTCTCCCTCCTTTCTCGGTCGCCCAGGTCACCGACCAGAGGCAGGGGCTCGCCGCTCCCTTCTCCCTTCTTTCTCGGTCGCCCAGGTCGCGGCCAGAGGCAGGGGCTCGCCCTGCACGAGGAGGCAGGGGCTCGCCCGGCAGGAGGCGGAAGGGGCTCGGCGCGGAGGAGGCAGGGGCTCGGCGCGGAGGAGGAATGGGGCTCGGCGCGGAGGAGGAAAGGGGCTCGGCGCGGAGGAGGAACGGGGCTCGGCGCGGAGGAGGAACGGGTTCCGCGCGGAGGAGGAAGGGGTTCCGCGCGGAGGAGGCAGGGGCTCGCCGTGGAGGAGGCAGGGGCTCCGCGCGGAGGAGACAGGGGCTCGCCGGCAGGAGGCGCCAGAGGCTCACACGGAGGCGCCAGAGGCTCACCCGCCCAGAGGAGCCAGGGATCCTCCATTGCTAGGTATGGCTCCTCCTTGCAATGCAATGCAATGTAGGTTGGTGATAGACTGGTAGTTACAGAGTGATCAAACTAGTGCTTATACTTGCGCCCACATGATCGAACCTTCATTTTCTAACATGCTAGAGTCTCTCTAGAGTCTCTAGCATATAATTTGTGAGTGGCCTCAGTTTGTGGGAATAGATCATATTCCCACATTCTGCTAATGATTGCTAGAAGAAGAACTAGCTCCGACTGACACTTGTATGCATATCTCTCTGAGTGGCACTAGCTCAGATTTCAAAATCTGACTGGTTGGTGCCTTTGCAGAGACGCCGGCCTATCAAAGAAAATCAGCTCGTGTCCCTCAGGCTCTATAAACAGCCGGAGCACATCTGTGGGTGTTCGAGGCTAGTCAATACTCCAAAGGCTCTGCAAAGGCGATTTCATCCCCTTCTCCGTGCTTGGGCTCCGTCTTTTTTTTAGTTGATAGGCCGCGTATCAACTAGTACTCCTATCTGTGGGTGATATCCTCTACTTCAGGATCCCAAGCACGTAGAAGGTACCAGCTTTGCGCTGTCCAGCATGACAATCTGAGTATGGCTTTGCACCATATTTCCCCAGATAGAGGTTGCATGCAAGCAACCTCTATCTCATCACAATATGAACTAATATGAACTAATAAGAGACTAATATGAACTAATAAGAACTAATAAGAGACTGAAGGCCCTATGAACTAATAAGAACCCTATATTTGTATAATTGCAACCTGCAGGATATCATCTGCTGCCTCGAATCCACGTAGCCCTAATCCAGTGGACAAGCCAGCACTTAAAAGGAATTCCGAAGACATAGGGTGGGAGTATGGAACCCTTGTTAATCCAGCTGATTTGAATGTGATAAAGTGCAAGCTATGTCCTATGGTTGTGAAGGCAGGGATTTATAGGCTGAAGCTACATATTGCTGGCATAAAAGGCCAAGTCCGGTCATGCCCCAATGCAACTCCGGAGGATAGAGAGAAGTGCAAGAAAGCTATTGGAGACTCAAGGAAAGCTAAAATTGCTAGGCTATCAGAAAAACAAGAGGTCATAGATGCTGTTGCGAATGAGATGGACACAGATGATGGCACGGGCCTTGATGATCTTGGCAGCTCTCAACCACGAGCAGTGGGTCCTATGGATAAATTCACAAACTCTCTTGACTCTAGTTCTTTGGGTTCCAATCAAAGAAACCTTCACCAGCAAAAAATTTCAGAACATATAATGAAAGAAAGGCTGCACAAGTTGAAGAGATATATTGCAAGGTGGATTTATGTGCAAGGTAAATGGATAAATATTTGCTGGATGTTGTTATATTTAACTATTTAAGTATCTTGTTTGCTGCATTTTGAAAGAAATACCCTTGTACTTTAATTTCAGGAATACCTTTCAACACAATAAATTGTGATGAGTTTGATCAAGTGTTGGAAGCTGCTGGCCGCTTTGGTCCAGGTGCAAAGAAGCCTTATCAGCATGAGCTGCGGGAGAAGCTATTTCATGAGGAAGTAGAGGATACAAAAAAGATAGTTAAAGATCAAGCAGAAGAATGGAAAAGAACTGGCTGCTCTCTTATGACTGATGCTTGGACTGATCAAAAGAGGAGGAGTATAATGAACTTGTGTATTAATTGTTGCATTGGAACATCTTTTGTTCAGTCAAAGGAAGTCTCAGCTGAGTCACACACAGGGGAATTCATTTTTGAGTTCGTGGACAACTTTATTGAGAAGTTTGGGGATGGCAAGAAGCACATTGTGCAAGTGGTCACGGACAATGCTACAAACAATATGGCAGCAAAGGATATGCTTTATGTCAAGAGACCCAATCTATTTTGGACTTCATGTGCAACCCACACTATAAACCTAGTGCTTGAAGGAATTGGGAAGATGAGAAAGTTCAAGAACACACTTGATTCAGCAAAAAGTCTAACCATCTTTATTTATGCCCACCACAAGACATTGTCTGTAATGAGGAAATTCACAAAGAAAAGAGACATTGTTAGGCCCGGCGTGACCAGATTTGCTTCCACTTTTCTCACTTTGCAAAGCTTGTATGAGAAGAAAGATCAGCTAAGGATGATGTCCCAAAGCGAGGAATGGGAGAAAATTAGCCATGTCAAGAAAAGTGCCAAAGGTGTACAAGCTACAGCCACATTAGTGAAGCCTAGTTTTTGGAATGGTGTTTCTCTTTGCTTGAGAGTATTTGAGCCGTTAGTTAACGTTCTTCGCATGGTTGATGGAGATACTAAACCATCAATGCCTTGGCTTTATGGTGAAATTCTTAAGGCTAAAGAAGAAATTAGAATAGCTGTTGGAAATCTGGACAAGAATAGGACTGGTTTGTACAAGAGCATAATAGAAATCATGGATGAAAAAATGAAGAAACTGTTGGACTATCCTATTCACATGGCTGCATATTGCTTAAACCCTTATTATAGCTACAGCAAGCCCTCTATCTTTCACAATGAGGATGTCATAGATGGGTTTTTTGCTGCTGTTGAAACATTCTACCATGGTGACTATGACAAGCAAAATCAAGTGCTCAATGAAGACTTCCACAAGTTCAAAGATAAAGATGGACATTTTGGTAAAAATGTAGCTCAGTTGGGCTGCAAGGATTATAATTTCAGTCCAGGTATTTAAGTTATTTGCATCAAATTTGGTAGTTGGCTGCTCAGCCTTGTTGTATAAATCTTAAGTATTTTTCTTGTGCAGCTAAGTGGTGGGCAAATTATGGAACACAAGTTCCAACACTGCAAAAGTTTGCTATTAGAATCCTCTCTTTAACATCAAGTGCCTCGGGTTGTGAAAGGAATTGGAGCTATTTTGAAGGAGTAAGTCTACAAAAATTTAGTTGATCATTTCAGCATGTGTCATATTTTTTCAGCAACACTAATTGCAGCTCCATGAATTTGATATATTGTAGATCCATACAAAGAAAAGGAATAGGCTCACATGTGAGAGGGTTGAACAACTGGTCTATGTTAGATTCAATCATCTTCATGCAAAGAGGAAAAATAAAGCTCAAAACAACAAAAGGGCAGACCCGCTTGTAGCAACCGAAGCAACATTTGCTCAAGGATGGATGGCCCAAGGTGCAGATGAAGAGGGGTCTGATGTTGACCCTGTAACAGGTCTCACATGGAGATTAATTGCTGAGACGTGTGGTCCTGATTCAGTCACAAAACTTCGTAGGAGTGCAAGATTAGCTATGGAAAGAGAGATTGAAGAAGCGCCCTTGTCCGAAACTGATGGAGAGCCAATAAATGAGGAAGATATTGACTTTGAGTCGGACCAAGATGTTGTGATCACAACTGGTTATGAGCTAGAGGGGGAGGAAGACAATGGCGGATGATGGGTTAAGCTAGAGGCTTTGACCATCATCCATAATTCCATATTACCACTATCTATTAATCTCTACCTACTGAACTTATGAACTATTGCTTTGTTTGTAAGAACCTATTTGTGGTGCTTGTTTATAAGAACTATCTATGTTTGTGCTTATCACTTATTTGCGGTGCTATATTATTTTCTGTCATTTGCTGATTTTGAGCTGAATTGAGCATGTTTAATCTGCTTATGAACACTTGTAGTATATTATTTGTCTTCATATTAATGTAATTTAATGTTTCATGGTCAGGTTGATATCTTTATGGATGTGGCCTTTGATAGTCTGCATGAAGATGTGAGGTTGTTGAGTTTCAGATTATCATCAATGAGCTTTGGTTCCATTCCTATTGGTTCATTGGAGTGTTCGTCTTGCTCACTTCATCTGCCAACAGTGCGAAGCATCATTGCAATTTCTTTTGCTGCTGTGCCAGCAAAAACTGTTTGGAGATCGTATTTTAAAAAATAAGGTACTCACCTATCTTTCAAGGTGTCGTTTTTATGCTATTGAGGGGAAAAAAGAATGCTTACTGCAATTTCCTTTTTTTCTGCATTATGAGAGATCAGTAGTTGCTATCAGTGATACTATAGTTTACATGGATGCAATGCTCTTGGAAGCTGGAATCTTAATGAATTTATCACTCATGCAGGAACTCTCTAGGAATGGAGGCATACTTTCACTTTCTCACACTATATTAAAGTTGGTTGTTCCTTACTGTTTGAAAGGATCAACTGATATTGTTGCTTCCATTTCCAGGCTCAAGGCAAAGATACTTTCTATTGTAAGTTAACCGCACATGATTTATCATAATTGGAGTGGAGTAGCGCATACCTAGTATTGGGTTACTGATTAAATTGTTGATATAAACCAATTTCCAGCTGTTGCAACTTTGTGAAGCTGAAAGCGTTTCTTACCTTGATGAAGTTGCCACTTCACCAAACAGCATGCGACTAGGGAAAACCTTGGCTCTAGAGGTCAGTTCTCATGTGGCTGATCGCTGCCCACGAATATATTACTATGTATCTGCTGCTACACAAATTACGTTCAGTTTCTCCAAATTTTTATTTTGCATGATTGCTGCAGGTTCTTAATTTGCTGAAGACTGCATTTGGAAGAAAACAACAAAATACTTCTGATTCCCATGATAAGAGTTACCCCATGGGATCTGTGCTTATCAGTGCGTTGCGTCTAGTTGATGTTTTTTCTGATGATTCAAACTTCAGATCATCCTTTATGACTAACACTGTAAGCTTTTTACTTACTAGCTACTTCCACTACCTTTTATGTCCTGCATTTTCTTTAGAACCTCTTTTTAAGTCAAGACAATGCTTTATTTCAATTTCAATTTTGCAGGTTCCTTTTTTGACCCAGATTCTAGCAATTCCTCATGATGAGTTTGTTTTGAGTTGGTGTTCGGTCAATCTACCAGTGATTGAGGAAGATGCAAATCTAGATTATGATCCGTTTGGTGCAGCCGAGGTGGCACTGTTAGCTTCTGATAATGCGTTGACTGAAGCTAGAGCTAGCTATTCATGCCCTTTTCGCCCTAGCCTGCCTTCAATGGCATACGCTCAGACAAGAACATCATGTGTAGTGAAAATAATAGCAAATTTGCATATCTTTGTTCCAAATATATGTGAAGGTCAGACTATTCTTACTTGTTATGAGTTCTACTAATTTGCGAGACATTGTTGAAAGCAAGTTCTATTGTACTGTCAACAGAGCAAGAAAACGGTCAGGGGCAATTGTTAAGGTTAATCTTGCTGAAAACGGTGCTACAGTAGCAAACCGTTTAGGCCGTTTAATTCCCGTTTAAACCCGTCTAGACCCGTCTAAACCCTAAACGGCCCCTCGCCGTTCGTCTACCGTTTTCCGTCTAGGAAAACACTGGCTGCATCCTTAGTCCCCAATGGTAGCACAGCTTCCCAAACCAGATCTCCAACTTGGAATTCCTTTGGCTTGCCTTTCTTGTTCTACGCGCGGGCTACTTTGGCCTTATTTTCTTTGATTTTTTCAAGTGACCAAAGTCTGAGCTCTGTAAGGTCCTCAACATTGTCGTTTATCAAAGCAACATATTCTTCAGCTGTTAGGTCATTTTGGAACTCTATGCGTCTCGAGCTGGCCGTAATCTCCCATGGTAATACAGCCTCCTGGCCATACACCAGGTGATAAGGAGAAGTTTTTGTTGCTCCGTGGCATGAAATATGGTATGCCCACAATGTTTTCGATAAAACTTCATGCCAACACTTAGGATGCTCATCAATTTTTCTCTTGATCAACTTGATAAGGCTCTGATTTGATGCTTCAGCTTGTCCATTCCCTTGAGCGTAATATGGAGATGACCTGATCAGCTTGATGCCCATGTCAGTAGCAAACTTTTTGAACTCCTCTGATATGAAGACCGACCCTCCATCTATTGTGATGGTCTGAGGAATCCCGAACCTGTGAATGACATGCTCTTTAACAAAATTAATAATATCCTTAGATGCTACTGACTTCATAGGGACTGCCTCCACCCACTTGGTAAAATAATCTGTGATGGCCAAAATAAACTGGTGGTCTTTGCTGGATGGAGGATTAATTTTGCTGATCATGTCCATGCCCCAGCCTCTGAACGGCAATGGTTTGATGATAGGGTTCATTACGGACGCTGGTACCATCTGTATCTTCCCGAACTTCTGACATGCCTGACATCCTTTATAATATTTGAAGCAATCTTCAAGCATGGTGGGCCAGTAATACCCTGATTGCCTAATTAGCCACTTCATCTTATAAGCCGATTGGTGAGTCCCACAAGTGCTCTCGTTGACCTCGTGTAATAGCCGATTCGATTCAATCGGCCCCAAGCATTTGAGCAACAATCCTTCTAAAGTCCTGTAGAACACGTCATCCCCTATCAGGATGTACTTCATGGCCTTGTAGCGTATCCTCTTAGGTGCCCCCCGAGCCGAATCCTTCAAATAATTGAAGATATCGGCTCTCCAGTCTCCTTGGTCCAGTAGGTGTACCTGAAGACTGGCTCCGTCTACCACAGCCTTGTATCCCGAAGTTATCTGCGCAAGATCATTAACCTCTGAATTTTGTATCCTAGGTATCCAGTAGAAATTTATGTATCTAAATTGGGCCATCAGCTCCTGACATTGTACCCATAATGGGAAGAGCAACTCACTCTCACACCTGTTTTCCTCTGTGAGCTGAGAAATCACCAACTTTGAATCCCTAAAATTTCCACTGCTTCGGCTCCGGCCTCAAGAAGCAACTCCATACCCTTACCTACCGCTTCATATTCTGCCAGATTATTGGTGCAAGCGGTAGGTAATCTGATTGAAAAAGAATATGTTGCCCCCAAGGCGACACGAGCAGGATACCTATGCCACATCCATCTCCACAAGCCGATTCGTCGAAGTACATGGCCCATGCACGCACGGAGAGTGCTGCTATGTCAGTATTGATCCGTTCTGCAATAAGATCCGCTAGTGCTTGCCCTTTGACTGCCTTCACGGGTTGGTATCGAATATCAAACTCTGACAACGCAAACATCCACTTTCCGAGTCGGCCTTTCAACATAGGAGTCGATAGCATGTGCTTGATAACATCCGATTTGCAAATGACAATCATCTCGGCTGATAGCAAGATATGATGAAGCTTTGTGTAGGAGAAGAACAAACAAAGGCATAACTTTTTAATGTCGGGGTATCTGGTCTCCACATCTAGCATCCTTCTACTGAGGTAGAACACAACCTTCTCCCTGCCGTCATGCACTTGTATCACCACTGAAGCCATGGAAGTGTGACCTACTGACAAATAAACATAGAATGGCTTATCCTGTTGGGGTGGAACTAACATAGGCGGTTTTGACAAATATTCCTTGATCTTTGCGAATGCCCGTTGTTGCTCTGCCCCCCAGTGAAACTCATCATTGGCTTTAATCTTCACCAACTCCATAAAAGGCTCAATCCGCTCGGAGAGATTGGAAATAAACCTTCAGACCAAGTTGATTTTGCCAATGAGCTGCTGAAGCTCCTTCTTTGTAGTAGGTGGCACCATAGTTTTTACAGCTTCTTGACTCTTTAGGCCGATCTCGAGTCCTCTTTCATGAACCAAGAAACCCAGGAACTGACCGGCCGATACGCTGAAAGCGCACTTCTTCAGATTCATCTTAAGCCCGAACCTTCTGGTTCATTCTAGAACTTGCTGTACGTCTCCCAAGTGTCCTTCAATCGATGCAGATTTAACCACAACATCGTCAATGTATATCTCCACTAACTTGCCGATCAGGTTGTGAAAGATATAATTCATGGCACGTTGATACGTGGCGCCGGCATTCTTCAACCCGATGGTCATGACCACATAATCGAACAATCCTACTGCCCCGGGCACTCTGAATGCGGTCTTGTGTATATCCTCCGGAGCCATGAAAATCTGGTTATAACCGGCGTTCCCGTCCATGAAACTCAAAATCTTGTGATCAGCAGCCGCATTGATCAATGTCTCCGCGACAGGCATCGGGTATTCGTCTTTAGGTGTAGCTCTGTTAAGATCTCTGAAGTCCACGCAGACTCGCCATCGGCCATCCTTCTTTTGCATAGGTACAACGCTTGAAATCCACTCGGCATACCTGCATGGCCTGATGAATTCTGCTTCTAGCATTTTCTCGACCTCTTTCTTGACCTCTACTAGAACTTCGGCCTTCATTTGTCGCGCTCGCTGCTGGAACAGCCAAAATCCATTCTTGAGAGGGAGTCGATGCTCGATGATGCTTCTATTCAACCCAGGCATCTCCTTGTAATCCCAGGTGAAACAATCTGCATACTCTTTCAGCAAAGCTATCATCAGCTCTTGTAGACACGGGCTTAACTTTTTGCTGATGAATGTTGGTGGTGGCTTATCCCTAGGACCAATGTCAACCTCTTCTAGCTCGTCAGCCGATGTAAACCCGTATCCTACCTTTCCATCGTCTGTCAAGTCAATGCTGCAAATAGACAAAGAATATGATGAAAAGAGTTTCAGCCGATCGTTAAGATCGGCTGCCTTATAATTTTCATTAATCCTTGAAACTTTACAATTAATATTCGGCTGGCTGCTAGAGTGGGCCTCCTTGTAATTGCCACAATCATGCAATACACTTGTCATCGGGAGTTCACATTTTATTTTTTGGGGCTGATCGCAGGGATCAGCCTTGCCAAGTGTGTCAGAATAGCTCGCCCTTGATGCTTTGTCTACTCTGTAAGGCTAGTGGATAAGACCAGCCTCACCCTATTTTTTGTAACTTCCACGCGATCACAGCCTTCCAAGCTGATTCCTGAAATCGGCTCTTGATCATCTGCATCCCAGATGCTCACGGTGGCGCGTGAAATCTCAATCGAGTCATCCGCATGAACCACCTCTACCTCGTCTCCATCCCACTGAATCAGACATTGGTGCATCGTGGAATGCAACAGTTGGCATGGATCCAATCCCTACCAAGTAGGATGCTGTATGTACTCTTGTTGTTGATGATGAAGAAAGATGTGGGGACAGTCTTGCTTCCCACGGTCAGATCCACACTAAGGATGCCTTGTGCCTCTGATGTTTGTCCATTGAAATCGCTAAATGTAGCATTGGTCTTGATTAGATCTCCAGTGGACCGGCCCAACCGATGTAGCACTGAGTATGGCATTATGTTGACCGCTGCTCCTGTGTAGACCAACATCTTGTTGACAGGCTGGCCGTTTATGTAACCCTTGAGGTATAAAGCCTTCAAATGCTTGTAATTCTTCGCTCGGGGCTTCTCAAATATGACTGGCCATGGCCCCAACTCAAGCTGGGCTACCGGTAAACCTTCACGGCCTTGGGCGTGGAACTCTGCAGGGAGTACAAACACCATATGTGCGTCAGCCGATGTCTTTGCATTGGCTCTTGTTGGTTTTGGACGCCACTCCTTCTTGGGAGGGCACGACTTCCTTTTCTGGATGTAATGAGCTTTGTCCACCAAATCCGGGCGCGCCTTTCTTAGTGTCTCAAGATATCTAGCCTCGGCTTGCTCCAGACTGTGCAGCCATTGTCCCCTGCGTTTCTAGGAATAGCTAAGTCCATTAGGGCACCAGCGTGGTCGGTGATACTTATCTTCCTCCTCTTCAAAGTCCACCCTTTTGCGCGGTGGCTGAATTTGCTCTTGCTGGGGTGGCACAGGCCCCAAACATTGAAACACCGAGACCCCTTCTGCATCTCGCTTCCGTGATCTGCACTCCGAGCAATCCTCGACAACAGGCAATCGGCTCATGCAAGAGTCCCAGCAATACTTGAAGAACGGGCAATGCTAATGATCAGATGTGCTAGAATGTGTCTTCAAGCTCTTCCCAGTACGGCGCTCATATTCTTCATCCTTCGATTCACGCTGGAGATGTTGCTGGTACTAGTATTCGTATCTCTTGAGGAGATGGAAGGAAGCTAGCCACTGATACCTGACATGCCTTACTTGCTCTTCCGTAATGTATTCTTTTTCCCATTTTTGGGGCCGATCGCAGGGATCAACCCTCTCCTTCTTTTCATCGCGTCATCATGCAAGCCCTGCCATATTGATGCCAAATGCGAAATCCAATTGTTGTTGAGCAGATCGGTCACAACCCTCTACCATGTTCACACTTGGGAAAGGCTGAGTGTCGACCTTCATGGCATACTGACCTAAGATCAATCAGCCCTGCTCAATAGCCGATTGGATGTGCCGACGGAGTTCTTTGCAGACACTGGTGTTGTGGGTGAAAGAGTGATGCCACTTGCAGTACGATCTCCCTTGCAGCTCTTGTGTTGTAGGGAACTTACATCCTTTAGGTAACTTCAATGGCTTTTCCTTCAGTAATAGATCAAATATCTGCTCAACCTTGCTTACATCAAAGTCGAACCCCTTTGTAGGTCCTTGCTGCTTCACCCACTTACAGGACACGGGATTTGCCCCCGGGGTCCACTCTGCAACTGCCACTTCTTGATCATCCCCAGAGTCTTCAGTGTCTTCTGCATTGATCAAGGTCACCTGACGCTTGAACCTATCCTGGTACAACTCTGGGTGGCACTGCTCGTATGTCATCAATTTCTGCACCAAGTGCGCCAAAGAATTAAACTCCAATTGGAAAACTAGATCCTTGATCGGTTTCACTAATCCCAAGGATGCCAGCTCGACTACCTCTTTCTCTAAAATGCGGGTCGAGTAGCATCGGTTCTTGACCTCTCCGAAGTGCTGGATATATTCTGCCACGGTTTCTCCTCGCTTCTGCTGGACTTGTGCCAAATCGGCAATCCCAGCTTCCGCAGCATCCGAGTGGTACTGGACGTGAAACTGCTCCTCCAGCTGCTTCCAGGTGTGGATCGATCAGGGCCTAATGATGTGTACCATCCAAAGGCTGGCCCTGTAAGAGACTGCAAGAAGAACCTTACTCGCAAGGGATCCGATACTGAGATCATCCCTAATTGTGCCAGGTATCGGCTCATATGCTCGATGGAGCTAGATCCTTCTAGTCCACTGAACTTAGTGAACTCAGGGAGCCGATACTTAGATGGTAGAGGGATCAAGTCATATTCATTTGGATATAGCTTAGTATAGCCAATCGCTCGCCTTTTTGGTAAAATACCAAATTGATCCCTTAAGATGGCACTAATTTGGTCTACCGTTTGTACTCCTGGGGCTGAGTGCGTGCTATCATGACTCAGCCTGGTGGCATAAGTAGCTAGCCATGCTTATTTATCGGCATCTATTCCAGTAACTCCTCCAGCTGCCCTTTGCAACGAATGTACCGGATTACTGCTATCCGGTATATATGCACACATGTACCCACGTGGGATCTCCTTGGGCGGCTCGCTGAAGAACTGGTGATCCACAGGGTCACCTCCCGCCTTGTAGATGACGTAAGCCGATGAACCATGTGATTCTGGAGCCACGAACGCATAAGGCAGCGGTGGCTTGGCCTGGAACGACAATTCTCCTTTGTGACTCCCCAGGGTAGGTCCCGTTGGAGAGTACTGATGCTTCATGATTTCTTGGACCATGCAGCGCGACACGCTCCAAAGCGTTCACCAGGCTGTCAAAGTGCCGATGCAGTGAATGAGCCACCATGTAATTCATTTCTTGCCGTAGAGCTCTGGTGTGATCCTCTAAAGGGACAGATAGATCTACGTCACCAAGAGTGCCTTCAGGTGAGAACCCCTTCCACCGAACGCCGTGGTGGCGGGACCTCTCAAAAGAGCCGATGAGATCGGCTTCGAAGAGAGCCTTGATCTCATCATACTTCTGCTTGTGCTCAGCAGATAGCTCCTCATACGTGATCAGATCCTCTCTTGGCATCCCGACGGTGGAAGTTGATGTACTCGATGAAGATGGTCCCACCAGGCGTGCAAGAATTAGTAGAACTAAATAATGTCATCGACATGTATTTGTGTTGTCGGTCAAAACCCACTGGCGAGTAGCGATAGGCAACACGAGGAGCCGGGAGGCTCCCGGGACTGCTGGTGGGCCCCGGTCACTCGGTCAACGGCCCAGGATCTGGCACACGACCTAGCGTCTGGGTTTGCTAGGCATGCCACCTGACCTATACCTGATCAGGAAGGTGTAGATGTTATTTCAGTAAGTTTCCTGCATGCACAGACACATTCAAACGTTAGTCCAAGCTGTGATTGGCTCTTCGGGTGGTCCCCAGTATTGGCTGTAAAGAGCTGATTGTCTCCTAGTGTCAGATTGGACCTTGATATCTAAACAAAGTGTGTATATCTGATACTAATATGAACTTGCTCTGTAACCAATAAAGTGATTCAATCTACGATGGTTAAAGCTCTCACCATATAATCGAAACATCCTACGTGTAGTTAAGCCTAACAAATACGAAAAATGATAGAACAGGAACCTAAACAGAGGCCTAAAAACCAGCAGAAGAGCCGATTCCCGGAACAATCCCTCTCTAGATTAATACAAAGCACCAAACGTATTGCCGGATCATTTAACCCGTTTGAAGGGCCTAACCATGTGGACATTGAGTTAGATCTTTGATAAACAAAGACTAACCATAACAGATTGGATCTACTAATCAAAATAGAGCAAGGTGCTGCCCTCACACCCGGGATCGGGCACAAGGATAGCTAAACGTCTACAGGTGATGAACAACACATGGATACAGTATGGAAAGTCGATGCATCCCTATAAACGTTAGGATAACTAGTGTTACTCGTCATCAACAACGCTTCAGCACGAAAAACACAAAGATAAATAGGCAGGAGCTATGCTGCCCTGCATAGCACTTACCTGAGAAAAACCCTAGAACAGGGGTGGCGGTGCGTCGAGAGTTGTTTGTGAATTGTTGTTCTTTTTTTATATTCGTAGCCTGGGGTACATATTTATAGTCTGGATACTTGCCTCTCCTAACTAATCCTAACTGACTATGACACGAATCCTGGCTATCTCTATCTCAACTAACCTAAACGCACACATCTATCTAGATACATGGCCAATCTGGCCATAAACCGCCCGCGCAGGAGCCGATTCGCAAGCCCATTACAATTATCCTTTAAGCCCATCTTGCTTGCGGTCCACCTTCTGGCCTAGCCAAATTTTGGCGATAATAATTTGACATAGAAAAATATCATTTTTGACTTTGCAGGTGAAGCAAGTAGGATCTGCTTTGCCTATTTCAAAACCTTTCCTTAAGAGAAAATACTTAAGGCATTCATACCATGCTCTAGGAGCTTGCTTAAGCCCATAGAGCACCTTATGGAGCTTGTAGACGTGGTTAGGATGTTTTGGATCTTCAAACCCTGGTGGTTGCTCAACATAGACCAATTCGGAAATTGGTCCATTGAGGAAGGCACTCTTGATATCCATTTGATATAGCTTGAAATCATGGTGAGTAGCATAGGCAAGTCATATACGAATTGACTCAAGCCTAGCTGCGGGTGCATATGTCTCACCAAAGTCCAAACCTTCGATTCGAGTGAAGCCTTGAGCTACCAACTGAGCCTTGTTTCTTGTAACCACGCCATGTTTGTCTTGTTTGTTGTAGAACACCCATTTTGTACCTATCATATTTTGTTTGGGGCATTCCACCATGGACCAGACTTTATTCTGGGTGAAGTTGTTTAATTCTTCTTGCATGGCCATCACCCAATCCTTATCACCCAATGCTTCTTCTACCTTAAGAGGTTCCAAAGAGGAAACAAACGAGTAATGTTCACAAAAATTTTCTAACCGAGAACAAGTTGTTACCCCTCTTTGGATGCTCCCTAGGATATTATCCACGGGATGATCACATTGTACACTTTGGTGAACTCTTGGGTGAGGTGTTTGAGCTTGGTGTTGAACTGGATTATCATCATCATCTTCTTTGTCTTGATCAAGGGCTTCTTCATCAGCATCTCCGAAGTTTTCAGAGATTTGTCCAGAGTCTCCACAAGCCCTATGGAATTTCCGCCGGTTTTCCTAGAACCTCCGGAGTTTCCAGCAGCATCAGTGTTTGGCCCATCCTTTGAAGCTTCTTGATCATTTCTTTCTTGAGGTCTGATTTCTCCAATGGCTAGATTTTCAATGGCTTGTTGAGGTGCCAATTTATCATCTGCATCATTTAAATGAACTTGCTCCTTTTGAGAGCCGTTAGATTCATCAAAAGTCACGTCACACACAATTTCAACGCATCCGAAGGAATTGTTGAAAACACGGTAACCATGAGCATTTGATGCATAACCAAGAAGAAGACCTTCATCAACTTTAGGTGCAAACTTAGAGCTTCTAGGCTTCTTGTTCAGAATGAAGCACTTACTTCCAAAAACTCTAAAGTAAGACACGTTAGGCTTTTTACCGGTTAGAAGCTCACAGGCGATTTTTTGCAAGATCTTGTGTAGGTAAAGACGGTTGATAGCATGACACGCCGTGTTGACCGCCTCTGCCCAAAATTGATCCGAAGTCTTGTACTCATCAAGAATAGTTCTTGCGGCTTCAATGAGAGTTCTATTCTTTCTCTCCACAATACCATTTTGTTGAGGAGTGTATGGCATCGAGAACTCATGAGCAATACCTTCTTCATCTAAATATTCTTCAATGTTGGTGTTCTTGAACTTGGAGCCATTGTCACTTCTCAATTTCTTGACTTTAACATCAAACTCATTTTGTGCTCTTTTTGCAAATTTTCTTGAAGGTGTCTTGCACCTCACTCTTATCATGCAAAAAGAATACCCAAGTGAAATGAGAATAATCATCAACAATTATGTAACATCCTAGATTTTTCCTGGAATGTTATGTTGGTGTTTTACCGCCACGCCCACCGAGGGTTACCCCCGAGATGGTGAGTTTGTAGGTAGTGTCAGTGTTTTACCGGCTGCCCACCGAGGGATATACCCAAGGTGGTAAGTTTAGGTTGGGAGACGCCGAGATCAGGAACTCGAAGGTGCAAGGAACACAAGGTTTAGACAGGTTCGGGCCGCGATGTGCGTAATACCCTATGTCCTGTATGGTGGTTTGTATTGCCTTGGGTGTTGATGTTATGTTTTGAGGGGGTCCCTGCCCGCCCTTATATATCCGGGAGGATAGGGTTACATGAATCCTAGTCCAATACTAGCCAAGGAATCGTACTCGAGTACAACTCGAGTAGTTTCCTTCTGTACCGACTAGTCCAACTTCGCATACGAGTAGAGTACAACACAGATAAGGTAAAGGACAAGTCCTATCCCCTAATCCTGTATGAACTACGTTATGTACACAGTCCCATAGTCCCGGGTCTGACAAGCCCCCGAGCTCTTCGTAGTTGAGTACTGCAGGCTCCTCGAGTACTTTCGAAGTAGTCTTCGGCTTCTTTTGAAGCTCCGTCTTGAAGTTCTTCTTCAAGTACTTTCTTGGCTGCATCGAAGCTATGAGGTGCTCATGCCCCGAAATTACTTCTTTGTATGGTGTGCGATTGAAAAATCGCACTCCATATGGAGTAGCCCCAGAGCCTTAATTGAATCGGAGAATCAGGCTGAGGGTCACATTAGTCTTGAATCTTCCTTACTTACTTTTCAGATAAATTCGAAAAATAAGTAGTCGATGCCACGTATCCCGCAGCCCCCGAGCCTTGAATCCAAAACCCTTAGGTTCGGAAAAAGGATCCAAGAATCATGGCATTGGTGTTACTCTGAAATCCTGAGAAAAACTCTTCGCCTTCTGCATCTTGAAATTGAGCCTCCCGCTAGTTTATTTAACCGCGCGGTGACTTAGGGTTTCTTCTGCACTCTCAGTCTTCATATGAGTCGTCTTCGAGTAGTTTTGCGGCGTCCAACCCCTGAGCTTATGAGCTAGGAGAGCCAAAAGAGCCATGTCGAGTAGTGTGCATCGCCCAGCCCCCAAGCCTGGGAACTAGCGGAACTGTGATGGCACGCCGTGCTGC
Source organism: Panicum hallii (assembly GCF_002211085.1). NCBI lineage: Eukaryota > Viridiplantae > Streptophyta > Magnoliopsida > Poales > Poaceae > Panicum > Panicum hallii. The sequence goes on from NC_038048.1 coordinate 18,037,435, forward strand.
TTGGAGGGTTGTTGCCGAAGCTTGATCTGAAAAAAGACAATGCATACATTATGTAGCATAATGCGAAGATACCGAGTAGTACTCAGTAATAATGTGAAGACACCAAAATTTATTTGGTGTAAAAATTGTTGTGTCGAGCTCTTTTTTAGGCCATTTAAATCTCCCGAGTAGTCCACCCTTTACGTTCACCCGGTTCTAGTTTAGCCTTCACCCATAGCATGTACGAGTCACTTAGGTCTCTTGCCTTCGCTCATACAGGACGGGTCGCTTAGGTCATGACTGGAGACTCGTGGTTTCACGGATTAAGGCATTTGCTAATCGAGTAGATTAGCGACCATTAAGAGGAGACACCGAGCTGAAAGTAGTCGTCATGCGACAAAGAGGATGCACAGTGCACAAAAGGTAGTCGACGAAGTGTAGCTCTGGAGGGTTTCAATGCCCATCGAGAGTCGTACACGGATAAGTAGTCGGCGAAGTGTAGCTCTGGAGGGTTTCATGCCCATCGAGAGATGTACACGGATAAGTAGTCGGCGAAGTGTAGCTCTGGAGGGTTTCAATGCCCGTCGAGAGACGTACACAAATAGGTAGTCGATCATGGTGTAGCCCCTAAGGGTTTCATGCCCGTCGAGAGGCGTACCCAAAAAGGTAGCCGGTCTTGTGAAGAACAAGTCGGAAAAGGTATAAGTCACTTAGCTTGATTCATGGACGAATGTCGACAAAGCCGTGGAGCTCGTTGATGGAGCTGCGACGGTTTGTTGATGAAGCTCGACTAGTCGGAGTCGATTTTGACTAGTTTTCAAGTCAAGATGAGTAGTTGATATAGTCGTGGGCCGCCGATCGTCCTCGAGAATTCGAAGTAGTCGAACTCATCGCTGTTGCGCGCGGACATTGCGGCACAAGCCGAAGTTGAACCGGGTCATCGAGGTCAGCGGCCGCGGTGCATCGACGTTGCAGCGCGAGGTGAAGTCAAGCCGAGTAGTCGAGGTCGATGTAGCCGTTCGCTGAAGGATCCGATCTCGAACTTGATGAATCAATCCGCCGGTGCATATGTATGAAGTAGCAATCCGCCACCTTGAGTGGATTGATGTTGATGAAGAGGTCCTTCAAATTCGCCCAATGATCGCGACGATCGGCCCCTACCTGGCACGCCAGCTGTCGGTGTTTTACCGGCTGCCCACCGAGGGGTATACCCGAGGTGGTATGTTTAGGTTGGGAGACACCGAGATCAGGAACTCGAAGGTGCAAGGAACACAAGGTTTAGACAGGTTCGGGCCGCGATGTGCATAATACCCTACGTCCTGTATGGTGGTTTGTATTGCCTTGGGTGTGGATGTTATATTTTGAGGGGGTCCCTGCCCGCCCTTATATATCCGGGAGGATAGGGTTACATGAATCCTAGTCCAATACTAGCCAAGGAATCGTACTCGAGTACAACTCGAGTAGTTTCCTTCTGTACCGACTAGTACAACTTCGCATACGAGTAGAGTACAACACAGATAAGGTAAAGGACAAGTCCTATCCCCTAATCCTATATGAACTACGTTATGTACACAGTCCCGTAGTCCCAGGTCTGACAGGTAGGGCGTCGCCGAGATCAGGAACACCTCGTTTAGACAGGTTCGGGCCATCGAGAGCGTGATACCCTACGTTCTATGTCGTTTGTATTGCCTTTGATGGTGATCGTCCCTAGGGGGTCCCTGTCCGCCAATATATAGTCTGTGGGGATAGGTTTACATGGAAGTCTAGTCGGGTACAAGCCCAGGAGTCCTACCCAAGTACCTCAGGTAGTTTCCTACCGTGTCCGACTAGTTTCACTACTATACGAGTAGTCCTACTGCACTATGAGTAGTTACAATAGATGTAGGGCGTAGACCATGTCCCATCTTGTATCCTAGGAGAAGTACGCCACATGCACAGTCCCGTGTGCCCAGGTCTAACAAGCCCCCAAGCTCTTCGTAGTTGAGTACTGCAGGCGTCTCAGTACTTCTGAAGAGATCTTCGAGTCCTCCCAAACTTCATCCTGAAGGTGTCTTTCGAGTACTTTCTTAGCTGCGTCGAGGCTATGAGGTGCTCATGGCTCGAGTAGTTTGTCAAGTCTTCTTTTACATGGGGTGCGATTAAACTTGCACTCCATATGGAGTAGCCCCTAAGCCTTAGGTTGAATCGCAGAATTAGGGTGAGGGCAAATTTAACCATGAGTCTTCTGTCCTTATCTTCCAGCAAAGTTGAAAAATAAGTTGTTGATGACACGTGTCCCATAGCCCCCGAGCTTTGAATCCAAATCCCCAAGGTTTGGAATAAAGGATCTAAAGAATCGTGGCATGCAATATATGATGGTAAAGATTTGATGGTGAAGATGGGCAAATCGATTCAGTAAATTTAAAAACCTCATTTTTCGGGATGAATTCCCTGAAAAAATGGTTAAACAAATAACTTCTCCAACAAACACCGGAAAATACCTCTCAAATCAAACTTTGTTCCCTAAGTCAATGACTAAATAAGGTCTCTAGGTAATAATCTGAACAAACCCCTCATTTTAGAATAAAATCCTGAAATAATGGTTAAAAAACATCTACCCAAGATAAATCCTAAAAAGCCTCTTGGATCGGTTATTGTTGATTAGTTTTCCAATCTTCAGCATTTTGGCATGAGAGCTGTCCCTTGAAGCATGTTGAGTGCCTTGTCCCATCGAGCCCCCGAGCCACGGAGCCAGATGAGTAGCATAGAGTATACGTAGCAATAGGTGGCGCCAACCCCCGAGCCTAGGCATCGGCCAAGTAGCCGCTGCATCTCGAACAGTTGATGAAGCCATCTAGTCAAAGTCGATCCCGACTAGGATTGTAGGCAAGATGAGTAGTAGAAGTAGTCGAACAGGTGTAGAACTAGTCGTAAACTAGTAAACCTCTTGCCATGGGAGCAAGGCCCCTTCAGTAACATAGTGTACGAGTCGAAAACTAGTACTATGTTCCTAGAAATAAGGGAGCGAGGCCCCTGTAGCAAACTTGCACGTAATACTAGCTGTAAACCAGTCATACGGAGTTGTACTAGAAATATGAGCGCGAGGCCCCTTCAGTAACATAAGATACTAGTCGAAAACTAGTAATTAGTTACTGGAACTATGGGATCGAGGCCCCTTCAGCAAACATACGCGTAATACCAGTCAGAAACTAGTAAGACGGAGTTGTACTGGAAGTATTTATCTCCAGGCACCGTCAGAAGATGTCTTGGTTGATTAAGGATGAAAACGACGTAGATGCACAATATTCTAAGAATTAGGAACCTCCTGGCCATCAGGGTACTGTAAGCGATAAGATCTAGGGCCTATAACTTTGTGCACAATGAAAGGCCCTTCCCATCGCGAGTTAAGCTTGTGTAACCCGGTGTCATCCTGGAGTCATCGAAGAACCATATCTCCAACATTAAAAGAGCGTCGTTGAACATCCTGGTCATGGTAATGATGGACTCCTTGTAAGTTGTGGGCTGACTGGAACAAGAGATTGCATCTGATTTCCTCAGCTGAGTCGAGCTCAAAATGTCTTGTGGTGTCAGCCTTGCCTTCTTCAAACATCTCCAGTGGAGGAGACTTCCACATAACATCAGCTGGTAATATAGCTTCAGACCCGTATACGAGAAAGAAAGGTGACTGTCCTGTGGCTTTGCTTGGTTGTGTGCCAAGCCCCCAGACTACTGATGAGATCTCATCGATCCACTTGCTGCCCTTTTTGCTATTCTCATCATAGAGTCTTTTCTTCAATCCATCAAGAATCAAGCCGTTGGCATGCTCAACCTGGCCATTGGCCTGCGGGTGAGCCACTGAAACATATTTGACTTCAATGGAACTGCATTCACAGAAATCCCAGAACCGATGCGAGTGGAAATTGGATCCCAGATCTATAATGATAGTGTTGGGGAAGCCAAAACGATGTAAGATGTGGTGGATGAAAGTAACCACTCGATTCGCAGAGAGCGTTGCAATTGGCTTGTACTCGATCCACTTGGTAAACTTGTTGATGGCCACCAACACGTGTGTGAAACCTCCTGGTGCAGTTGTTAAGGGCCCTATCATGTCTAGGCCCCAGCATGCAAATGGCCATGAGGGTGGTATGGTGATGAGGTTATGAGCCGAGACATGGGGCTGCTTGCCAAAGAACTAGCAGTTGGAACACCGGTGAACGAGTGCTTCGACATCTGCTAAAGCAATCAGCCAGTATAAACCAGATCGAAAAGCCTTGCCAACGAGTGTGCAAGAAGCCGCGTGGTTCCCGCACACACCTTCGTGAATTTTTTGGAGTATCTCTTTGCCCTCCTCCATGCTGACACACTTCATGAGGATGCCTGATACTGATCCACGCTTGTACAGGTTACCCCCGACTAGGACATACCCTTTACTGCGCTTTAGGATGCGAGTAGGTTCAGCGCTTTTTGGTTCGATGCCGGGGGGTAGTTTGTGCTCCTAGATGTAGTTGATGAAGGCCACACTCCAGTCGACCTCGATCATCAAGACCTCTCGATCGGATTCCTTTGGACCCTGATCGATGGAACTTGAGTCTGGTGCCTTGATGGAAGGATGATGCAACTCGTGAATGAAAACACCCAGTGGGACGTTAGCTCGATCAGAACCCAGTTTGGAGAGCACATCCGCGCCCACATTGTTGTCATGAATCACATGGTGGATTTCCAATCCCGAGAACTTGTTCTCGAGCTTGCGTATTTCCATAACATACACGTCCATGGTGTCCTTGTTGATGCTCCACTCCTTGTTGACTTGTTGAACCACCAGTAAGGAGTCACCGTAGACGAGTAGTCGTTTGATGCCCAGAGAGACTGCTAAGCATAGCCTGTGCAATAATGCCTCGTACTCAGCTTCGTTGTTGGAGACCTCGAATAGTATTTGGAACACGTACTTGAGCTGTTCTCCTCTTGGGCTGATGAAAAGTACTCCTGCACCACCGCCACCGAGCTTAAGTGAGCCATCAAAGTACATGACCCAATGCTCTGGCTAGTTGTTTGGGGCTTCCACTTGGTTTTCTCGCCACTCCGCCATGAAATCGACTAGTGCCTATGACTTGATGGCTGTCCGAGGCTTGGAGTCAAGTGTGCGGGCTCCTAGCTCCATGGCCCACTTGGAGATGCGCCCGTTAGCGCCCCGATTGTGGAGGATATCCACCAATGGGAAGTTGGAGACTACTAGAATATTGTATGCATCGAAATAATCTTGCTGGAGGTAATGAGTATACCGTAAAGTAGTTTCTGAATTGTCGGGTAATGAACCTTGGATTCAGAGAGGACTTCGCTGATGAAGTAGACTGGTCGCTACACTCCGAAGGCATGGCCTTCCTCCTGGCGTTTGTGGTAGAACCGCCCGGATTAACCTAGCTCAAGTGCACTAACCATCATCCATAAAGATGAACCGGCTATCATGCACTTCAAATGTAGTAATCCGACAGTCTGTCAGGTAAATCCCAATGCGACCACTTAATATTTCGATCGAAACAAAGCATACACATAACTCGCACGAAGGCAAGTCTAGAGATTACAACATTCCATAGCTTTTATCTTCACAAGTCGGACATCAATGATTACAAGTTGAGTTCACCAAACGAGTACTTTTAAGTTCAAACATAGAAACTTTATTCAGAGTTTAACAGCAGCGGGAAGAAAACACGATCATCTAGCGTCAATTTGGATACCTCGATGAAGCCCATACGTGGCATCACTCGGCAGAGTCATTGTTGGCCGGGGACGGATCCCACTCCACTGACCAACCGGTCGCAAAAGTACTCGGCCAAGCCAAACCAGCTATCATATCTTCAAAAGGCACACCTGAAAATATTACCAGGAGCAATGCTGAGTATACTAATACTAAGCAAGGCTTACCCGACTAGTGTTATGTAAATATTGACTACTAAGCATGCATGGCTCTAAGGTTCCAGGATTTCTTTTTACTGAAAAGCAACAAAGAGTAAGTCCTTAATTTCATATTTTAGCTTTCAATATTCTAGTTCATTTAACCATTCTAAGTGAGCATCTATCTCTAAGAAAACATGGTGGAAAACAATTAATCATCCGACAAGTTTCATCATAGCCATAGTTCCTCTTATTACTCTATGTGGCTAGGGTATTAATCAGTCTCAATTACCGCGAGAAACGGACGATTCAAATCGAATTTCTTAACCTTGCAAGGTAAACCTAACACACACGCATGGTGTATCGAAGGGTCACCCTAAGCAACTTTTTCCCTTTCTTTCCGGGTTGTGGATCAGGGTCACCCTCCACGACTATAGAGCCACACTCTGCACTCGCATGTGTATACCCATCTGAGCTTCGTTCAAGTAGGGTGAAAGTAAAGTCCACTTGCCGGGCTAGTCGAGTACTGAGCTTATCGAGTACCATATTTTCGACATGTGGTTAGTACGTTCAAACGCTTAACCACCCCTACCACATACTGCAGCCTTAGCATTTTTCTCTATTCGGACGGGGCCTCAACCATAAGTACTTTACCACAACCCCGCCCATCGACCTTATAGAGTCAATATGCAATAAAATATTCAACTCCTATAATTCTCGCGAGTGGGAGGAAACCACTTGACTTTTACTGTACCTATTAGTAGAGCAACTACTCGAACTTCCTATTCTAGTAGTCATTACAAAGGTGCTTAGGATCATGCAGATAGGGTTCAAATCAACTCCTATGAATTTAAATGCACAAGCAAAAAGGAACAGTAGTTAAAACAATTGAAAAAATGGGATTATGCACCGGGGCTTGCCTTCTTGAGCAAAACTAGTCGAGAGTTCTTCTGAATGTTGGTTCAGATCTTCAGCAACTTCTGTTAGGTTAACCTGAGCTTCACACTGCTTACTCTCGGACTCAGGCACCAGATTGTAGGTTCTGTTGGCGAGAGTAGTCGATTCTATATGAATGCACATGTATGAGTGATTTTCAAAATGGTATACATAAGCAACTATTTCACTATAAAGTAGTCAAAACTTAAGTTAAGTAGTCGAGTACTTCATTTTCTTGTCCTTGTACAGTTGAGTACTTATCTAGATTAACTGATAGCAAATGGTCATTTCTAACAGCAAGTGGTTTTGCATGTTATAAACGGTCATTTCTAACAACAAGCATTGGTTAACCAAAATTACTCGTAGGGGTAGTTTCTAGGTTGATATTTTTATGCAGAGCTCGTGCAAAACTACTCATAGAGGTAGTTTCTGGGTTGATTTTTTTATGTAGAGCTCGTGTTAGTTTCTAGGGTTGAGATTTTTCTGCAGAGCTCGTGCAAAACTACTCATAGAGGTAGTTTCTGGGGTTGAGATTTTTATGCAGAGCTTGTTACTTAAGTACAAACTTACTATAACAGTTTTAGCCATTTTCATTCAGCAGGTTATTCATGACAAATGTATTAAACGACTACTGCTAGGATTAAAATCTATTTGTACAGAACAACTCATACAAGAACTGGTGCTTAACATTTTACTGAACAGACTTACTCGCACGAGTAGTCTACTATAGTTTTTGCAGATTTTTCTTATGCAAGAAACAGAGGCTAACATTTTAGTTACACTAGATCTAGCGTATAACAAAAGTACTCGAACAACTAGCTGTGCTTGGATTTAGAGCATGAAATTTTTATGAAAGACTAAACTCTTAGCATAGAAGCTACCATCCAAAACTCAAGAGCAGTTCTTTCCTAAAACTCTTGGAACAACTAAAAGACATTTAAACTTGATTTAAACCTACAGCTAAAATTATGTGGAAACAGTTCCAAGGTCCTTTACAAAGTTGTAGATCTTAACTTAAGGAGTCCAGAACATCTTAGTTTGTGTTCTTAGAAGTTTTCTGTGAGTTGTTTTGCATCTTCAAGTTAATAGATTGGTTTTCAAAGTTCTTGTGCCTGGTTTACAGATGAATCCCTGAGATTTACAGAAAGCCTCTCGGAAAGATTGAAATCGAAGCAATTGGGTCCTTTGCACAGGGGAACGGCGACTGCCGGCCAAAATCCAGCGACTAGAGTTGCCGGCGGTGAGGGGCGAAGGTGGGAGATGCAAGAGGGGAACAAACTGCACCTGTTTGAGGTCTTAGGTGGGGAAGGGGTGGACCAAGGCAACTTGCCCGCGGTGGCACAGAGCCGCCGGCGGGTGCGGGTGGTGGTGGCGGCGGTCCTGTGAGGAAGAGGGCGCAGGGAGCGGCTGTGCAGCTTTGGGGTGAGGTGGAGAAGGTGGTGGGAGGGTTGGTTTGGGAAATGTGGGGTGGAGTGGTGCGTCCATGCGTAGGTGACTGCTCGCCGGAGTTGGTGTTGGGGGCGACGAGCTCAGGGGCCTCTGGTGGGGCTTTTATAAGCGCGAGGGGAGGGATGGTGGCCTGGGCTCGAGCCGCAGGGGAAGGCGAAACCAGGGGCAAAACTGGGGGTGCAGCTGACTCGCTGGCGCCGACAGCCAGATGGCGCCACGGTCGTGCGACGGGGAGGCAGGGGCTGAGGAGGAGAGAGCAGGGAGAAGATGATGGGACTTCTATGCAGGAAACAAAAACAGCTGGGGCCTGGGTGAAAAAGGAGCTAAAACTTATTCTTCCCAAGGTCAAAACAAAGACATTTTAATACCATTTTTGTTCAAATTTTTAAGACAAACATTTTCTCTTTTATGACTACATTCATTTGAGCACTGTATAAAAAGTTATTTTAAATTTCCGGAAACAAATATTTAAATGACATGTCATTTCATGTGAATTTTTGCATTGTTAACCTTTGAGTTCAACTAGACTTTTGTTGCTCTTGATATGATAGATGTGCCATTAAATTTTTAGACTGAGTTGTGATGAACTTTGAAAGTTACAAGGTTCAGACGTTCTTTGAGCTTAGTGCTCAAGCCCCGCTAGAAATGGTCCTGCTTCTTGGTGTCACTATCCGCGTGATAGCCCGCGTACTAACACAGGTGATTAAAAGCCTGTGCATATTGTAGTACGGTGCGGGTGCCTTGGGTAAGTGCCAAGAACTCATTCAGTTTCTGCTCCATTAGTCCTTCAGGTATATGGTGTTCTCTGAAAGCATTCCGGAATTCTTCCCAGGAGATAACATGGCCATCAGCTTGTATGGCACAATAATTATCCCACCAGATACGGGCAGCTCCACGTAGTTGTTGGGCAGCGAAGTGAGCCTTGCTAGAGTCCGCACATGGAATTGTAAGACCGTGACGAGGTCGTCTGGCTTGCGCTTTCAGGGTGGACCCGAGTAGTCCCGCTGGCTCTTGTCGTTATCGTTGTCATTTGGGTGCCTCAAGTTGCTGTCATTGTGTCTCAGGAACCGCTCCTGCATCTTTTCCTCCTGCTCGGACCAGTCGTGCATCATGTCACGAAGCCCTGCAACAGTTTTTGGTCTGTTCCGCCCAAAGTCTCTATAGATGCCTGGGTCGGTGATACCGTTGTAGAAGCAGTCGATGATGTCTTCCTCCGAGATATTCGCATGGTGGCACGCATGTCAAAAAAATGACATGTATAGGACCATAGGAGCTCGTTACGTTCCTGTTTACATTGAGCGAGATCATGACGAGTACCTACACAGGTGATCGCCCCCTGGAAGTTGTCGATGAAGACTTTCTTGAGCCGCTCCCAGGAGTCGATCGAGTTGTTGTTGAGGCTCTCCAACCACGTGAGTGGCGCAGGGTCCAAAGCCATCGGGAAGTAGATGACCTTGGTGATGTTGGAGCCCCCTGCGACTTCAATGGTGGTGGAGTAACAGCGTAGCCATTGTTGAGGAGCTTGCTTGCCATCATACTTGGTGATCCCAATCGGCTTGAAGCCCTCAGGATACTTGTAACTGCTGAACCGTGCGGAGAACGCTGGAAAATGGTCGCTACAATTGGTACCCTCTGTCTTGGTGATGAGGACATCTCTCCTTTGCATACAATGCAAGGACCGATCACTAGAGCACATGCGCGACAGTTGGATCTCCAGGTACGTTCCAACCTTGTCAATTGTTTTTCAAAACTTACGCTTAGTTCTATGCATGTGTTATTGATTAGGAACAATGGAGAGGACCGGAAAGGACTTGGAGAAGGCCAAGGACTCAAGGAGGAGGAGCTAGGACGTCCACACCAAGGAGGAGTCCATGTCCAACTCGACTTCAACTCCACCTCAGATTCCAGAACCTTACTTCACGAAAACGGACGCCCTGGCGACATACAGAGTCGGATTTGGACGTTCTATATATGGTTCAAACTAGAATTTCATAGAGCTTCCAATGGCACCAGTCCCACCTCAAAATTCCTTCTGAGTTGACGGGAATCGTTGACACAAATGGACATCCAGAATCTGATAGGGTACTGTGTCACCGTCTTTTGGGCCGTTGGCCCGTGTACTGTGTTGAAGCCCGTTAGGGTTGCGTCCAGGGGACTTGCATGCCCCTAACTCCATTTTATTCAGTAGCCGTCGCCACTTTAGGTTTGGGGGTTTTGCTTAGATTCAATCTGTCATCAAATAGTGTCGCCGTTCATCGGTTTTTGAGACTCCACCTCGTAATCAAGTCTATTTGATTGCATCTCCTATTCTTGCTTGTGCGCTTGATTGCACTTGCAGGGATAAGCCTTCGTGGCTAGGTCATTCATGTGACACATGGGTGATAACCAACGGAGCAGTAGTGTAGTGATTGTGGGGTTCTGTTCGTTCGGAGCCTTGGATCATCAACGTCGAGTTCTCCACCAATCAATTTTACCGTACCTCTCGGAAGATCGGGATTCAACCTCCTATCACTTGGCTACTTCACGCTCTCTATGCCTAGAATCGATTATGGAACGCACATCGTGTCCTTCATTGATTCGCTGGCGTAGGTCTTCTGAAGGATTCCGATGATTGGCCTGTCGCGGGTTGCCTCCTGGAGGTGGCTGCTGCCTCCCGCCAATGGCCTAACTCCCGCGAGCATTGTCGTTGTTGTTGCTGCGCTGAGGTTGAGGATGGCCGCTTGCCGTTCGACTGTGAGCCTGGCTGCGGCTTTCGCCCACGCGTTCTTCTCTGATGGTAGATGCGGGGTTTTGTTGATCGAGCTGAATCCATGCCCTCTGCGCGTAGCGAAGTGCTTGATGCATGTTTGGATCATTACTGTGCTCGAGTATAGAGCTAACCCTGGTGATGTTGGCCACAGGAGCTCTGAAGCCCCGCTCGCTTATGGCGGTGAATTCGGCATCTAGCTCGTGATGCATAGATCGCATGTGCTCGTTGACCCTCCTTTGCCGGATTGCACGAGCTCTGTTCCTGGCCCTCCGTACCTCACGATCAGCGTTGTTTTCTTCGCCGGTGTTGGCTGTGGCCTCATCTTCGGATATCTCATCAAGTTCAATGATGGGCAAGTTGCCATCATCCTCGCCCTCCTCCATCATCAGCACCTAGTGTGAGATGAGCTCATCAGAGCTTGCTTTGACTAGCTCGGTCGACTCCTCTGCCATGGTGGCTAATGGCCTGCCCTCCTGAAAAGGCAAGGCCTCAAGGTGTGCCACAAGTCGGTCTTCGTCCTCGAGTAGATCAGAGAGTTTTATGCCCATCCAATGCATGAAATGGCCCTCTAGAGTAGTGGTGATCATCAAACCGTTGTCACCAAAACAACCCACAGCCCCCCGACGTGCGGTGGCTTCAGGCTTCCCGATTCGGAGTAAAGAGTCGTCCTTTTCCAATGCAGAGAGGGACTCGGAGTTGTTGGCCTCCTGAAGATTAGTGGCCAAATTGCGGAGACCGAGTCGCGATCGGTTATGCAAGTCCTCAGATTGGAATGAGTCAAACCCGAGCAAGGTTGTTGCAGCGTTGGATGGAGTCGCGTCGAAAGTAGACTCCTCCTCGGTCCTCATAGCGGAGCCATGGGTTGACAAGTCATCGAGATTATCGACGAACTCATCAAGGTCGCTATGAAAACTCGCTGCAAGAGTTTTCGGCTTCATGTTGACGATGAATCAACAAAAACTACCTACACCATCTGCGATGCAAACCCATAAGCCAAATACGAACGTCATGCCCTGAGGGGGCACAATACTGGTGAACTTGAACGATGCCATCGAGTTCGCTGGTGGATCTTCAATGCGCACCCCTACCTGGTGCGCCAGCTGTTGGTGTTTTACCGCCTGCCCACCGAGGGATATACCCGAGGTGATAAGTTTTAGGTAGGGTGACACCGAGATCAGAAACTTGAAGGTGCAATGAACACAAGGTTTAGATAGGTTTGGGCCGCGATGTGCGTAATACCCTACATCCTGTATGGTGGTTTGTATTGCTTTGGGTGTTGATGTTATATTTTGAGGGGGTCCTTGCCCACCCTTATATATCCTGGAGGACAGGGTTACATGAATCCTAGTCCGACACTAGCCCAGGAATCGTACTCGAGTACAACTCAAGTAGTTTCCTTCTGTACCGGCTAGTCCTACTTCGCAAGCGAGTAGAGTACAGCATAAATAAGGTATAGGACACGTCCTATCCCCTAATCCTGTATGAACTACGTTATGTACATAGTCCCATAGTCCCAGGTCTGACAGGCGGCCTTGGTCACAACGACATAGAGAACGAGTTCGACGACGATGAGGTTGTTGCACAGCAGCACCATCGCCTTCTACATCATCGTCAAGGTATGGGAGATAATGGTAGACGTTGTCCTCATGCTCCTGAGCAAGATAATGATCCTTATGCTAAGATTAAGTTTTCTATCCCACCATTTTATGGATCTTATGATGCTGAGACTTACATAGATTGGGAGATGATGGTAGAACAAAAATTTAGCTCCCATCTTGTTCCTGAGCGTCATAGAGTTAGACAAGCCACTAGTGAGCTTAAAGATTTTGCTATCATTTGGTGGAATGAACTTGTCAATGAACATAATGCCTCGCAGACATGGACTGCGTTAAAAGAAGAGATGCACGCTAGGTTTGTTCCTCCATCATGTAGACATGATCTTCGTAAGAAATTACAACGCTTTGATCAGGGTGACATATCTGTCCAAGAGTACTACCAAAAGTTGCAGAAAGGTATGCTTCGTTGTGGGGTAGTTGAGGATCAGGAAGACCAGATTGTTAAGTTTTATGGGGGCTTGCGGCGTGAGATCCAGGACATAGTTGATTATAAGGAATATCATTCTATACAACGTATTTTTCAACTTGCTATGCTGGCAGAAAAAGAACTGCAGGGTCACCAACAGCAATGGCAGAACAACACCTTCACACCACGGCAGCTTCTGGCACCAGCTAAAGCGGCGCCCTCCTCGAGCGTACGTGCGGCCACACCTCCCTCCACTGGTGTTGTACGCAGCACCGCACCTTCAGCATCAAAGGGATATGACAGCAGCAAGTCCCAGACGCCTCCTGGTGTTGCAGCAAAGGCTATGGTGCCCAACACTTCCACTGGTCGCACCTCCGACATCAAGTGCCACCGCTGCCAGGGATTTGGCCATATGCAGCGAGATTGCCCTAGCAAACGGGTGATCATTGCTACTACCGATGGTGGGTATAGTGCTTCTAATATTGAAGATGAAAATATTATTGCAGCTAACACTTCAGGTTCCGATGATGGTGATGAGGAGGTTCTTGGTACATCTGCGACCAACAACTACAGGAACTTAATTGTGCACCGAGCTTTGAGCGCCACGGCGGGAGAGGACGACCAACGCCAATATCACAACCTTTTCAACATGTTTCTTGTCATCAAGGACTGCCGTGTGCATACAATCATTGACGGAGGTAGCTGCAACAATTTGGTGAATGTTGAGGTGGTCAAGAAGCTTGGCTTGACCACGCGGGAGCATCCACATCCTTATCACATTCAATGGTTTAACAACAACGATAAGGTAAATGTAATAAAAACAGCAAGGATACATTTTTCAATTGGGTCTTACCATGACTTTGCTGATTTTGATGTGGTGCCTATGAATGCTTGCTCTCTTTCGTTGGGACATCCTTGGGAGTTTGATACAGATGCTATTCACTATGGTAAATCTAATAAGTATACGCTCATGCGTAAGGGCAAGAAAATTATGTTGCTGCCAATGACTCCCACTGAAATTGTGCAATTTGAGAATGAGAAAAGGAATAATGCTAAACAAAAAGGTGTTTTCAATTTTGAAAATCAGTAACCTATTAAGTTAAAAAATTATGTTTTGTTTGCAACTAAATCTGATCTTGATGAGTTATCTGCCTCTACTGGATCTTGCTATGCTTTAGTGTGCAAACATGCTTTATATTCCATTGAGGTCGCGTCCATTGCTTTGCCACCTGTTGTTGCTAACCTTTTCTAGGAGTATATGGATGTCTTTCCATCAGAGCTACCCCCCGGATTACCACCTGTGCGAGGCATTGAGCACAAGATTGATTTGATTCCAAGGGCGAGCTTGCCAAACTGTGCCGCCTACAGGACCAACCCTGACAAGACTAAGGAAATTCAGCGACAAGTCCAAGACCTTCTGGATCGTAGGTACATTCGTGAGAGCCTTAGTCCTTGTTCTGTTCCTGTTCTTTTGGTTCCTAAGAAAGATGGCACTTGGCGCATGTATATTGATTGTCAAGCCATCAATAACATTACCATTCGATATCGCTATCCTATTCCTCATTTGGATGACATGCTTGATGAGTTGAGTGGTTCTGTTATTTTCTCCAAGATTGATTTACGTAGTGGATATCATCAGATTCGTATGGCTTTAGGGGATGAATGGAAAATTGCTTTTAAAACCAAGTTCGGTCTTTATGAATGGTTAGTCATGCCTTTTGGTTTAACTAATGCGCCCAGCACTTTCATGAGATTGATGAACGAGGTTTTATGTGCTTTCATTGGCAAATTTGTGGTGGTTTATTTTGATGATATCCTTATTTACAGCAAGTCATATGATGCACATCTTGAACAGTTGCGTGTTTTTTTTAATATCTTGCACGATGCACATTTATTTGGTAACCTTGAGAAGTGCACCTTTTGCACCGATCATGTGTCTTTTCTTGGTTATGTTGTTACATCGCAGGGCATTGTGGTGGATGAGGCAAAGATTGTTGCCATCACAAGCTAGCCACTTCCGACTACGGTCATGCAGATTCGAAGTTTTTTGGTCTTGCAGGTTTTTACCGGTGTTTCTTGTGGGATTTCAGCACCATTGCAGCACCTCTCCATGGGTTGACAAAGAATGGAGTGCCGTTTCTATTGGGACCAGCACAACAACAACCTTTTGATGCTCTCAAGTCAAAGCTCACACAGGCACCATTGCTGCAACTTCCTGATTTTGAGAAGACTTTCGAGCTTGAGCTTGATGCAAGCAGGATTGGCATTGGAGGAGTGCTCATACAAGGAGGTAAACGTATTTCTTTCTTTAGTGAAAAATTGTATGGTCCTTCACTGAATTATTCTACATATGACAAAGAACTCTATGCTTTAGTGCAAGTCTTACAAACTTGGCAACATTACCTATGGTCTAAAGAATTTGTCATACATTCGGATCATGAGTCTTTGAAGTACCTTAAAAGGCAAGCTACTCTGAACAAACGTCATGCTAAATGGATTGAGTTCATAGAGTCATTTCCTTACATCATTAAACATAAGAAAGGAAAAGACAATATGATTGTCGATGCTTTATCTAGATGTTATACCATGCTGTCCCAACTTTCTCATAAAATCTTTGATTTAGAGACCATAAAGGGATTATATGCTACTGATTGGACTTCAAAGATGCTTTTAAAAATTGTAGAGAGGGAAGAATGTGGGAAAAATTTCTGCTGTGTGAAGGCCTTCTCTACCATGCTAACAAGCTGTGTGTTCCAGCTAGCTCCGTTCATCTTTTGCTATGGCAGGAAGCGCATGGCGGTGGTTTAATGGGATATTTTGGTGTTAAAAAGACAGAGGATGTGCTGGCCGCTCACTTCTTTTGGCCACGGATGCAGCGTGATGTGGAGCGCTACATCTCACGTTGCACCACATGCAACAAAGCTAAGTCTCGACTTAATCCACATGGTCTTTATATGCCTCTTACTCTTCCTCATGCACCTTGGGAGAATATTTCTATGGACTTTATTTTCGGATTGCCTAGAACAAAGAGGGGGAGAGATAATATCCTTGTGGTTGTTGATCGTTTCTCTAAAATGGCACATTTTATACTCTGTCAAAAGACCGACAATGCTTCATATGTTGCTGATTTGTTCTTTAATGAGGTTGTGTGTTTGCATGGTGTACCAAATACTATTGTTTCTGATAGGGATACTAAGTTTTTGAGCCATTTTTGGAGAACTTTATGGTATAAATTGGGAACAAAGTTCCTATTTTCTACTACTTGTCATCCACAAACTGATGGGCAAACGAAGGTAGTTAATCATACCTTGTCTACTATGTTGCGGGCTGTTTTGAAAGATAATTTGAGGTTGTGGGAGGAGTGTTTGCCACATATTGAGTTTGCTTATAACAGATCTATTCACTCCACAACCAAGTTAAGTCCGTTTATGGTAGTATATGGTTTCAATCCTCGTGCTCCAATTGATTTGCTACCTTTACCACCTTCTAAAATTGTGAACTTAGATGTTACACAACGTTCCAAATTTATTCTTAAGTTGCATGAAACTACTAAGTTGCAAATTGAAAAAATAAATGAAAGGTATCGAATTGCCGCTAATAAAGGTAGGAAGGAGGTAAAATTGGAACCGGTGATTTGGTGTGGGTTCATTTAAGAAAAGATAGGTTTCCGAATTTGAGAAAGTCCAAGCTCATGCCACGTGCCGCTGGACCTTTTAAGGTTCTTGAGAGGATAAATGACAATGCATATAAACTTGAGTTGCCTCCTGAGTTTAGGGTTAGTCCCACATTTAATATTTTAGATTTGAAGCCATACTTGGCTGAGGAAGATGAGCTTGAATCGAGGACAACTCCAATTCAAGAGGGGGAGGATGAGGAGGACATGTCTCAATTGCATACAATGTAAGGACCGATCACTAGAGCACGTGCGCAATAGTTGGATCTCTAGGTACGTTCTAACCTTGTCAATTATTTTTCAGAACTTACACTTGGCTCCATGCATGTTATATTGATTAGGAACAATGGAGAGGACCACCAAGGACCTGGAGAAGACCAAGGAGTCAAGGAGGAGGAGCTAGGACGTCCACATAAAGGAGGAGTTCAGGTCCAACTCGACTTCGACTCCACCTCGAATTTCAAAACCTGACTTCACCAAAATTGACGCCCTAGCCACATATGGAGTCAGATTTGGACATTCTATATATGGTTGGAACCAGAATTTCATAGAGCTTCCAATGGCACTAGTTCTACCTCAAAATTCCTTCTGAGTCGACAGGAATCGTGGAAATAAGTGAGCATCCAGAATCTGTCAGGGTGCTGTGTCACCGTCTGTTGGGCCGTTGGCCCGTGTACCGTGTTGGAACCCATTAGGGTTGCATCCAGGGGACTTGCATGCCCCTAACTCCTTTTTATTCAGTAGTTGTCACTATATTAGGGTTTGGGTTTTGCTTAGATTCAATCTGTCATCGAACAGTGTCGCCATTCATCGGTTTGTGAGACCCCACCTCGTAATCAAGTTTGTTTGATTGCATCTCTTGTTCTTGCTTGTGTTCTTGATTGTGCTTGCAGGGATAAGCGTTCGTGGCGAGGTCATTCGTGCGACACGGGTGATAACCAATAGAGCAGTGATGTAGTGATTGTGAGGTTATGTTCGTTCGGAGCCTTGGTTCATCAACGTTGAGTTCTCCACCAATCAAGTTTACCGTACCTCTTGGAAGATCAGGACTCATCCTCCTATCATTCCCCCTCTTCATTCACACACACACCATCCAAGATTAGAATTAATGCCTTATTGCTTACAGTAGGAGGAGAGCGAGGAGTAGATCGGGGAAGCACCGGACCTGTCGATGCTCTTCTCCAAGCTTGTACCTCTATGGATACTAGCTTCTTTCTGAGTAAAGCAAATGAATATTGGTGATTCCTGTCTTGCATAGTACTTATACTTGAGTGAGATCACTTCTCTTACTCATGGGTTTGTTGCTCTATATTTATACAGAGTGCCGTAGTTTGCTACGGGATATCAGACGTAGTCAGACTGCGGTAGTAATAAGTAGTATAGACGTGGTGTGTAGGCTAAGGGTAACCTCTATTTGCCTTATATCCCATGGTTTGTTAGAGGTAGGCTATAAGTGGGGACAGCCCTGTTGGTCCTTCGTAATCCTCCATGTTCGGATATAGCATAGAGCAATTAGCCGGAGTCTCCTAACCATTTCAGGGGTAAGCCGGTGCCCGAAGCGAGTATTTCTGCCAGAGAGATTGACCTTTAACTCATCTATAGTACTACCTCAGGAATCCTCTCCATCCTCACCACTTGTCTTGGTGTGTCCTTGGACCAACTAAGTTAGAAGTTAGTGCACACACATTCCTTGTGGATTCGATACCCTTGAATACTCTTGGGTGAAAGCTACGAAGGTATCTATGCGTTTGCGGATTTATTCGCGGTCGTTAGAATACCCAACTTCTTGATGGGCTTGGCATCGGCCATATCAAACTTCTTTAGCATATGTTTCACATACTTGGTTTGACATATGAATGTCTCTTTCTTCATTTGCTTGACTTGAAATCCAAGGAAGAACTTCAATTCACCCATCATAGATATCTCAAATCTCTTGGTCATGATCCTACTAAATTCCTCACAAAACTTTTTATCAGTAGAACCAAATATAATGTCATCGACATATATTTGGCAAATAAACATATCTTTATCAACTTTGTGAGTAAAGAGAGTAGAATCAGCTTTGCCCATTACAAAGTCATTCTTGAGAAGAAAATCCTTAAGGCATTCATACCATGCTCTAAGAGCTTGCTTGAGCCCATAGAGCGCCTTATGGAGCTTGTACACATGGTTTGGAAACTTTCGATCTTCAAAGCCCGATGGTTCTTCTACATACACCAACTCGGATAGGGGGCATTCAAGAATGCACTCTTCACATCCATTTGACAAAGCTTGAAATCATAGTGAGTAGCATAGGCTAATAGAATACGAATTGACTCAAGCCTAGCTATGGGTGCATAGGTTTCACAAAATCCAAACCTTCAATTTGGGTCAAACCTTTTGCAACTAACCTTACCTTGTTTCTTGTGACGACACCATGTTCATTTTGCTTGTTTTGAAAAAACTCACTTGGTGCCAATCACATTCTGCTTTGGCCTTTCAACCAACTCCCATACCTCATTACTTGTGAAGTTGTTCAACTCTTCTTGCATGGCAATTACCCAATCCGGATCATCAAGTGCTTCATCTACCTTGAGAGGTTCTAGAGAGGAAATAAACGAGTAATGCCCACAAAAAGTTGCTAAATGTGAACGAGTAGTTACCCCTCTTCAAAAACTCCCAAGAATGTTGTCAATGGGATGATCTCGTTGAATACTTTGATGAACTCTCGGATGATGCACTTGTGATTGAGGTTGAATTTGTACATCATCATCATCTTCCATTTGTAATGCTTCAACTTGAGTTTCACAACCTTGTTCTCTCCCTTGATCAATGCCATGAACTTTGTCATCACCATGATCTTGACTTTGATCTTGAGGTTGTTGAGAGCTTGGTAGTTCAACTCTTGTTGATGATGATGGCCTATTGTTTCTTTCTTCAACCGGAGCTTGAGCTTCAACTTTAGAAGGTCTCACTTCACCCAAGTTCATCCTCATGATTGCCAAACTTGGTGGTTCCTCCTCATCGACAAGGTTTTTATCAAAAGTCATGTCTACCGTGACCTCAACGCAACCGGTGGTTTTGTTGAAGATACGATAGGCGTGTTCGTTAGTACCATAACCAAGTAAAATACCTTCATCAACCTTTGGCGCAAACTTTGAGCTTTTGATTTTCTTATTAAGTATGAAACACTTACTCCCAAAAACTCTAAAGTAGTGCACCTTGGGTGTGTTACCGGTTATGATCTTGTAGAGTGCCTTGCCCAAGTATTTGTGGAGGTGGAGGTGGTTGATGGCATGACACGCCATATTGATTACTTCGGCCCAAAAGATATCCAGAGTCTTGTACTCATCAAGCATTGTTCTTGCGGCTTCAATCAACGTCCTATTCTTCCTCTCTTGAGTACCATTTTGTTGAGGTGTGTATGGTGCGGAGAATTCATGCCCTATTCCTTCTTCATCAAGAAATTCTTCAACATTGTTGTTCCGAAATTCTGAGCCATTGTGACTCCTTATGTTCTTGATCTTAAACTCATACTCATTTTGAACTCTTCTAATGAATTTCTTGACTATTCCTTGAGCTTCACTTTTATCTTGCAAAAATAATACCCAAGTGAAACAAGAAAAATCATCAACAATAACAAGAACATATTTGTTACCGCCAATGCTAATGTAGGCAATGGGAAATCCATATGTGGAAGCTTCAATGGTCTTGATGAAGTCATGATGTTCTTGGCGAGGTGTGGAGCACCAACTTGCTTTTTGGCTTGGCATACGCTACATAACCTATCTTTCTCAAAAACAATATTGATTAGTCCAAGGATGTGCTCGCCTTTTTTAAGTTTGGCCAAGTTCCTCATCCTAACATGGGTTAGTCGGCAATGCCAAAGCCAACCCAAGTCGGATTTTGCCACTAAACAAGTCTTGGGCTTAACTTTCTCCCTTAAGAAAGCAACAAGATAAAGTTTGCCCTTTAAGCGACACGTAAAAGCAATAGAGGAATCCTCCCTTCTAAAGGCAGTCACACCCACGTTAGTAAAGAGACAATTGTAGCCCATTTCACAAAGTTGTGAGACAGACAATAAATTGTACCCCAAGAAATCAACCAAATAAACATTTGAAATTGAGGTGTCATTTGAGATAGCGATTTTGGCCATTCCAATTACATCCCCTTTGCTATTGTCTCCGAAGACAATAGTTTCTTTAGGTATGTCATGAAGCTCTAGGGATGTGAACAAGTCCTTCTCCCCGTTCATATGATTTGAGCATCCACTATCAACAACCATACGGTGCCACCGGAGGAGTAGGCCTACAAAACAAATTAAGCTTGGAATTTAGGTACCCAAAAAGATTTGGGTCCTTGAGGGTTAGATGGATACACTTTTAGAACCCACACACTTCTAAGCATGGTATTCTTAGTGTAACCTCCAACATACTTGACCATTATTTTACCATTGTGGTCCATTGTCACCATATAGTCGGTAGTGTAGCTTGGTGATGATTCATGCTTGACAACCTTAGCCTTGATGGGAGCCTCAACATTCTTCTTGACTTGAGAAGGAACTATGGCAGTCACGCCATGTGCAATTTCATCAAGTCCTCAAGGTTTGCTCCCTTGGTGAACATGACGCATTCCTTACCTTTGATCACCTTCTGGTCATTTGCCTTATCTACTTTGTAATGTCCAAGCCCATTCTTTTTGTTAGGATCATCTTTGTAGTTAACCTTAGGCTTGTGCTTGACATTACCTTCATATCCACACTTCACTAACATGTTCATCCTTTCTAGTTGAGCATCCTTTGCTTGGATCAACTTTTCTAGCTTAGCCATGTTAGTAACACAAGCTTGTACATCCACTTTATAACATTTTGAGCACCCTTCACTTGTGGAGACCTTAGAGTGAAGAGTTGCTTTGGAATTAGTTTTGGTGCTTTCTCAAATAGCACTATAGTTGACTTCAAGGTCTTATATTTGACCATTAAGCATGAGAAGCTTTCTTGAAGTTCACTATGAGTGGCCTTTACGGAAGCTAGAGTTTCATTTATCAAAGTGTTCTCCTTTGACAACCTCTCATTTGAATCATTGGCTAGAGATAGATCAATAGCTAATTTTTCAACCTTCACCTTTTCCTCGGCAAGAGCCTTCTCTAAGGCAAGGTTTCTCTCCTTTTGAAGGATGAGCAAGTCTTCTTGCCTATCAAGACACTCTCTCTTTTTCTCCAATTTCTCCATAAGGTTTTTAATTTCTTTAAAACCTTTCTTTCCAAATTCTTTTATCATGTAAGCTCTATGTTGTTCTTCCTCATCTTCCAAATCATTTTGTGCATTGTTATATGTGGAGGAAGGTATGGAAGAAGAGGTGGATGATTCTTGTACCTTAATCCCTTTTGCCATAAGCCAAAAAGGAGTGTTATCTTCTTTCAGACCCGGGACCACCGGACTGCGCACATGGCCTACATATTCTAGGATAAGGGATGGGACATGGTCGACACCCTACACTAGTTGTAACTACTCGTACAGGAGTAGAACTAGTTGGAACAGAAGGAAACTACTCGAGTAGCACTCGGGTAGGACTCCTAAGCTCGTATTTGGCTAGGACTTCCATGTAACCCTGTCCCCCTAGACTATATAAGAGTGGACAGGGACCCCCTCCAAAGATTACATCATCTAAGGCAATACAAACCACTATACAGGATGTAGGGTATTACGCACTCGGTGGCCCAAACCTGTCTAAAGTTTCATGTTCCTTGCACCTTCGAGTTTCTGATCTCAGTGACACCCTACCTATAATATACCACATCGGGGGTATCCCTCGGTGGGCTTGGAGGTTAAACACCGACATCTTCATCATCGGAGATGTTGTTGAAGAGCTTTCTTGAAGACTTGGGTATGGCTAGAGTTGCCATACCTTCTTGATCAGAGTCTTCATAACTAGACTCCCACTCTTGACCAACATGAGCATGACCTTGATATTTTTCTTTTAGTCCTCACTCTTCTCCTTGTATCTCTTCCCCTCCTTTTCTTTGTTCTTCAATTATGGGCAATCGGCAATGTAATGGCCCACTTCCTTGCACTCATAGCATCTTCTTTGTGATGGCCTCTTCTTGTCATCACCACCTTTCTTGTAGTATTTCTTCTTCATGAACTTCTTGAAGTTTCTCAAAACCAATGTCATTTCTTCATCAGTGAAACCTTCATCACTTGAATCTTCCTTCTTTGTCTTGAGGGTCTTAGTACTTGATTCAACCTTATCACTTGAGCTAGCATTGGAGAGCCACATTCTTGTTCACTTCGTGGCTATGTGACTTGGCCACATCCCTCTCAACCAACTCTTGATGGAGAATTTCACCAACTATTGGTCTTGAATTTTGCATCTCTTCTAATCATTGTTGCAAGAGTAGGATTCCTTGGTGTGAAAGCCCTAAGCAATTTCTTTGTTACCTTGTGGTCATCCCACTCGGTGCTTCCAAGAGATCTATCATACATTTGCCTCACGATTTCTTCATCATGCATGACAAAGTGATCTAACTCTCCTTGCAACAAGTTCATGTTGCCTACTCTCCTTGCAACAAGTTCATATTGCCTTCTCTAACTTCATCATTCCCCTCATGAGCCTCTCTCCATGTGTGCCAAATTTTCTTAGCCACTTCAACATTGCGGACTTTGTTGAATTCTTCAGCATAAAGAAAGCTTGTGATGACCCTCAGAGCTTGCCATTGGGGAAGTAGTCTTGAGCTTGTTTGGCCGTGGGTACACCATTTGTTGGAGGAGTCACACCTACAACAACAAATTCCCAAATAGAGGGGTGAAGCCTATAGAGATGCATTTTCATGTCATATGACCACTTGGGATAATTCGTCCCATCAAAGAAAGGAGGTTTTCCAAAGTGGACCGATTGAAATTGTGAAGTAGGATATTGAGATGATGCATAGTTATGAGAAACTTGATGTAACCCGCTTTCTTCCTTGATTCTCTTCCTCATCAACTTCTCGGCCTTCTTCTCAATTTTGGCCTTCATTGTAACATCCCAAATTTTTCCCGAAATGTTATAAGTTAGAAAAATTGTGAATTTTAAAACCTTTTTTTTGCAATGTGCTAATAGCTAGGATCACACATAAGTATGAACACTCTCAATCCCAAATTCCTAGTAATTAAAACCTAAATTGGATCAAGGACTATATTGTTAGTGCGAAATATTTGGAGTTTAATTGAAGTTTATTTGAGCTGTTTATCTCGATTTATTTTGCTTGGATTTTGTTGCGTTTAAATTGTGTGGAATTTAAATTGAAGTGTGCCCTTCAATTTAAATTCAAAAGCTAACTACCCTAACTCAGCCCGCTATCCTAACCCTACCCTAATCCAACCGGGTCCAAAACCCTAACCTACCCTAACCCTAACCTATCCCAAACCCACCTAAACCCCACAGCCCAACCCAGCTAGCCAGCTAGCTAGCCTAGCTGGCCTGTGACAATCAGATAATTAGAAATATAGATTTTAATGTGAAAAGTATGTGCTTGCCATGGTATATGTGTGTGGCACAAAGGAATAGGGGTATAACTGTAATTTTGTAAAACATAAGCCCTTTAATGATAATTGGGTAAGAATGGGAGATAGCATTAAAATCTAGGATAAATATAATACTAGGTGTCAACTTTATATTACCATAGGAAAGAAAGTGCAAAAGATAGGTTAAATCCTAAGGAAAATAGATCTTTAAGTAAAAATAGGGACCTAGATGTGGTTAAAACTAAAATCATGGGTCCTTATATGCAAAATAGTTGAAATATAGAAGTAACTTTCAATTTTACTTAAGGGCCAAAATGTAAGAATACAAGTCATCATGACATCCCATGAAAACTTGCAAACATATCCAAAATTACATCAAATCCACCTTGGTAAGGACAAAAGAATTCAAATTCTACCTTTACTCAAAAATTTAATATGTAAAATTGTAAACTTTGGCTTTCTGAACTTGAACCTTAGAACAATATTGTAGAGTTTGAAAAACTCTACAACTTTCATTTTGGGCATTTTCTCATTAAACCTCTAGATTAGTGGGAAATCTTTCTTTACCGAGAGGTCCCTGAAATTCTTGGAATTCACAAACAGGTCCCCTGGACCCCTCCCCTCTCTTCTTCCTCGAGCACGTGCTCCTCTGCTCTGTTTCCTCTCCTGCCGCCGGCAGTGCCTCGCCTCTGGCCGCCGCTCTGCCGCAGCCGCCGCGCCACCTCCTGCTGGGATGAACTCCACGCGTCATCCTCTCCCTTCCCCGGCCCTATTTCCCCCTCCCTACTGTCCCCGTTTGTGCGCGCCACGGCTGCTCGGAGCTCTGCTCGGCCGCCACGCCCTCGCCGCCGTTGCCAGCTCCTGCTGGTACCCTCAGCACCCCTCCCAGCCTTAATATGCACTCCACGACCACTCTGTGACCTGGTTTACTCTTTGCCGCACTTCCTTTCCACCGCATTTTCCGTTCCCCGAGCTCGATTCCTCACCGGACCTCCGCCGCCTCCACTGCCCACCGTCGACAGCCGCCGCTGCCGTCGCTCCACCCCAATACAGTGCTCCCACAACACCGAAGTGACCCACTGATGCTCTACAGCCCGTCCAATTTCACCCTCCCGCATCCAAGCTTCGTCTTCCACAGCTCCGGCTAGCTCGAGTTCCGCCGCCGCTTTCGGTTCACCGTGGGCAGCCTACTCCGAGCCCTCCCGCACCACGACGACACCTCAGGTAGACTCCTCTCGATCCCGTGAAGCTGTACGACCTCCCAATTGAATTCGTAGTGCACTACATCGGCTTCTCGATAGTTGCCGTCGATCTCCACCCGCCGCCACCCCTGCCCGCCGTGGAGCACTTGCTCCGACCCTTCTCGACCCCAATTGAACTCACCACTAGCTTCACCACATCGCCCTGAAGCTCCTCGACTACTTCCCCGCCACCCTTCATCGCCCCAGCCTGTAGAACACCAGCCGCCATCGCCGCTGGTAAGAACCCGACACCCACCCCACCGTCGAGCACCACCCTCCGCCCTGTCTCCGACCAAATTAGGCACGGGGAAAGCATCCCCACACTTCTGTGATGCTCATGCGCGCCCTAGTGGTCCGTGTTCGCCGGCCCCTCGCCAGGACCGTGAGCACCCCGACATGGCTGCCGCGATCCATCGCCGCCGGCCATGCTCCATCGCTTGTTTTGGTGCATATCACCCACCCGTGAACTCAGTAGATCACGTAGGTCACGTAGGACCAGATCATCCCGGCCAAACCCTCGCCGCCGGCGAGAACACGCCGGTCAAACACCACGGCCACCGTCTTGACCCGGCAAGGACCTCGCGTTAAAAGAAACCAAAAGCCCAGGGGGTTATCTGCGAAGCCATGACTCAGATGAATAGTACCACCAGGACCCCTTTGTGTTATTTTTGCTGCAAACTTTAAAATCCCATATCAATTTAAGAAAAAATCATAAAAATGCAAACTAAAATTTATTGGAATCCTCATTTTAAGATCTACAACTTTCCTTATAAATTGACTTCCAGTTTCTGAGTAATTTATGCTCTAATTTAAATTCTAAGTTTAAGTAGTTATAAGCTAAGAATATGCATAATAAATAGCAGAAAAATGATAAAAATGTGAAACCAATTGCATTAATATTGTTTTGATATGTAATACGTAGGAAAAATAATTAATCTACAGTTTGTGTAATATTTTCTTAATGTGTGAGTTTAATCATAAATAATACCTATTTAACCTTATATATTTAATATTTGTGGATTTAAATGTTCAAAAATCATGAAAATATTTTGAGATATTATTCTTGAGTAATGTAACCTGTCCCTAAAATCTCAACTTAGGATCAGGTGTAAAACAATTAGAACAAAGAGAACATGCTATGATAAGTCGATAGTTTAATAATAACCTAGAGTTAGTATAAATAGTTAGCAAAGCAAATAAATAAAGCTAATAGGTATAGTTATTTTAATATTTAAAACTAACTCAACATGTTACCTCATGCCATTAGTTAAATATTTAGGGTAACCCACCCTGTTACTTAATGTAACCAAATAAAATGGTTAATACCCGATAAATGATTGCCCAGTAGAGAAGTAAATGACATGTGTAATAAGTAAATTATATTTTTGTTGGATTGCAACTTTAACGTGAATTAAAATAAAAATATATGCATCCCTTAACTTATAACTTTGCATATCATGTAGACTCAACTACTCTCCCCGACGGTGACTACAAAGTAATCCCGGAACAAGGAGTGGAATCAGCTGAAGACCCCGGGAACACCGTTGAAGACCTAACTAAAGCTCCAAACCAAAGTTCGGAAAACCTTGACACTACTGCCCCCAACCCCACGCAAGAAGGCAAGCCCCGGTGCATAACCCAGTATTTCAAATTACTACATTATGCAATCTTATACTTACAAATTATATCCTGCATTAAGTCTAGGAGTTGAAATAGAACCTTAGATGCATTGATGCTAGGAACCTATGTAATGTGCCTGAGTCCATATTGGCTAGATGCTCTGCTAATAGGACCGGTAGAAGTCGAGTGATTTCCTGTCACTCGCGCGATATAGGAGTTGTAATGTTTACATTCCTGTAATCACTATAAGGATGACAGACGGGAATTATGTGAGGTATCATGGTTCAGATGATACCCCGTCTGTGTTGATGAATTTGATAAGGTCGCAGTGTATGGTAGCGGTGGTTAAGCGTTTGAAAGTACTAGCCACATACCGCGAAATATGGTAAGCGGTAAGCCTAGTAACCAATCGGCCCGAGGAGTGGACATACCTCCCACCACTTGTATTTTGATTTTTCCTGTTACTCGATTCGACGTGCGGGTATACGTGTTGCAGGGCAACCAGGAGTACGGTCGTGTAGTCGCACTACAGACATACATCCTGCACATCGGATGTGCGTATGGTCCTGCAGTCGCTTGTGGTGGCTCTAATCCATGAGTCGGAATGAAAGGCAAACGGTTGCTTCGGAACAATCGTTGGATGTTCCAAGCGTGTGAGTTAGGTTTACCTTGCAAGGCTGAAATTCGATTCAGGAATCATCCGTTTCTCACGGAGATTGAGACTGCTTGATCCCTTTACCACATAGAGTAACAAGAGCAACTTTGTGATTATCAAAGATGATGTTTGGCTAAAGATTCTACCATGCTTGAATAGCTATAGGTGCTTATCTAGAATGAATAATCACATAGAACTTGAAAGCTAAAAGTTGACAGTAAGGATCTACTCTTTGTTGCTTTTCAGCTGAAAACTTTACCCAAAATCCGAAAAGCCGTCAAAAGTCTAGTTATATGGCTAAGTATACCATGAACGGGTAAGCCTTGCTTAGTATTAGAATACTCAGTCTTGCGTTGTAACCTTTTTATTCAGGTAATCCCCGGGACGACTTTGTTCTGCCTATGCCGTGGCCTTACCCTCTGCCCGATGGTTGGTCCGTGGAGTGGGACCCATCCCCGCCAACACAGATCCCTCCGAGTGATATCATGCCAGGGCTAGCATGATATCTGAACTGGCGATGTGTACAGTGCCCGTGCTTTAACTCCGCTGCATGACTTGAAACTTAAACCATTTGTAATAATTTCCCTCAGTTGGGAACTTATGTTATTTTTGAACACTCATGTAATACAACTGCTTGTGATGTAAAATGTGATGGTATTTGTATCTCTGGACTCGCCTTCATGCGAGGTACCTTGTTTGATCCTGCATTCGGTGGTTTATCGGGACGTTACCCGACAGGCCAAGGGATTATACCGTTTGAAGCACGTGGGAGCCCTCAAGAGTGGATTCGCGTACTTGAGCCGGTGTAATTCAGGTTGGTTCTACCACAGCTAGTATTAGAGCTAGCAAGTGTACACTGGAGATATGAAGTGCCTCAAAAATACTTTTAGTATAAAAGTTGACCAATAAAGTATTTTGCAAAACTACGTTGAGATTCATTAAGGCTTGTGCTTAGTACGTAAAGCCCTAGGGTGGTGTTATTAAGGGAATTAGAGGTGGCTATAATATATATATAACTCTAACTACCAGCATTACTTTTCTGTCAAAACTTAAACTTATGCACAACCTAACCTTATATTCTGTAACTACATCTTCGACGATGAGGTAAGAAGGTAAGGATCCTCAGCTAACTGGGGAGTTAGCCTTCCCGTCGGTGATGCGAACCGAACGTTGTTTCTCAAGCAGTGGCCTACTTGAGATGCTGCTAGTATATCAACTTCGGTTGATTATATTGGGAGTATATGGTTCGGCGCAGGGTACGGCGATCGCTGTTCATACCCCTGCATTTTATGGTACCCCCGTGAATACGTTGTTTTGATTACGCATGTTAACATTGTCTGTACGGCGGTAATGGTACAAATGCTGTTTCTATAGTGAACAGTAATGATTGGGAACGCTTTTATGACATGCTGGCATGAAAGGTTCATTGGATATATATTGTGATTTTCTGCAGGTACACTAACCACGATTATAAAATTAGGATGGATAGGACTTATCGATTAGTTATTAGTGAGAGACGTATGTTTATGCCACCGAAATTAACCGCGTAAGTCCGAAGATATTCGGCAGTTGTTTTTGGTTGCGAGGTCGAATGGTACGTGTATGCATAATATATTAACCAACAAAAGGAGTGCTTAAATTTGTTGTTTTTCTAAGGATAGGTAACATGTTGGTTATTTTTAGTTCGGGTTTAGTAAAAATCTTTAGCTGAGTACCTTAAGTATCCATCTGATTTCCAGCCTTTGCTGTTATCAGAATCGATTGTCTTATCCTATTTACCTTGTGAGTTCTCAGCAGGGTAAATACATCTTACCATTTGCATTCTTGTCGCAGATGGCCGCTCCTTCGAATGTCTCTTGGGATCCTGCAGGGCATCTTCACACTAATGTCTTGCATTGGGAAGGTTTTCCTCGTCTTCTGTGGGAATCCTTAAGTTTGTTCCATTACACCGAGCCTCCTCAATATGATGGAGTGGAGTATCGAGAAGAAGGTGTTCCTCGATGCCGGGTTAGGATGACAATTCCTCAACATCCTTTCCTCTCTCAGTGGCATCCTATAGAAGTTAATGTGGTAGGGTATCATCTTGTTGATACCATCGAGACTGCTGCTCTAGAGGCTATCAATATCTTCTGCAATCAGCATCCAATGGAGGTTGCCGGGTATCCCAGTGGTCTGTTCCCTGCTATAGACTCCAGTGATCCAGAATGGAACTTTCGGATAGACCATCTTGGTCACTTGTTGGGAGATCTGGCTGAAGAAACGGTCTGTAATGTCACCAGGTTCATGAATGTTCAGCACCATTATCAGATTTTGCTGCTCGGTGGCATGGGTCAGTTGACTAATGTGGCTCAAAGTCACTATCGGAATGCTGACCGTCAAGTCACTCAGATAGTGGAACTTCAAGCCTTGGTGACTCAGAAGGATGAGATCATCGCGGCACAGGATGAGACTATCCTTCATCGAGAAGATCAGATCAACGAGAGTGATGCTATCATCACTCAACGCAATACAATCATTGAGTTCCTCCAGGAACAAATTCATGATCTGATCCTTGAGGCCGACGATGCCCAGGCTCACATTGAAGAACTGCAGCAGCCACCGGTACCTCCCGTTGCACCCCCAGTACCTGGAGGTGGAGAAGAAGATCCGAAAGAAATTGAGGGAGTCTCAGATCTTGACTCCGAGCATGGAGATCCGGAGCCCAATCCTCAGCCAGATTACTCTTCATCTGGCAGTCAGTCTTCTATAGGCAATTTCGACGATTTCTAATTGTTGAATCATCGATTCTCTAGATATAACTCTTGTAAAGTGTACTAACTTAGGTAGTAAGTAGCTTGTTTAGACCTTGTGCCGTTTGATGTAATATAGATGGCCTATGTATGGATCCTTAGGATGGCTAATGTTAAGGACAACCAAAATCCGTGATGTAATATAAGCCTTGTGTTTTATCATCTTGTCCAATACCTTTATCTTCTGAAATGAGATGATTGAATGGAATATATGCATTGCTTATCTGAGTGGTGAATCTTCTGAAATTGGGAGTAAGGCTATGTGGTTAATAATGGATATCTCCTCTATTTCAGATGGTTGGAGCCACGCGCGGAACCCCGGAAGGCTTCCGGGCAGATCAGGCCAGCGGTTCCCAACAACCGCCACCGCCACCTCCAAATCTAGCCGAGGTGATGGCTCGGCAGACCAAACTTCTCAATCTACTGGTACAAGCACAGTAGAACCAACAGCGCCAGCAATCAAGAGGAGGTCGTGATGAACCTTAGGTGGCAACTTACCAGGATTTCTTCAGTACCCAGCCCCCGCTGTTCAGCAAAGTGGAGGAGCCTCTCAACGCTGATGCTTGGCTTCGGACCATTGAATCCAAGTTCGCTCTTCTTACGATTCCATGTGCGAACTCTAGCAAGGCTCACTTCGCTGCCCAACAACTACGCGGAGCTGCCCGTATCTGGTGGGATAACTATTGTGCCATGCAAGCTGATGGCCGTGTTATCTCCTAGGAAGAGTTCTGGAATGCCTTCAGTGCACATCATATACCTGAAGGACTGATGGAGCGGAAACTAAATGAGTTCTTGGCACTTACACAAGGTACCCGCATTGTACTACAATATGCATAGGCTTTTAATCACCTGTGTCAATACGCGGGCTATCACGCAGAGAGTGACACCAAGAAGCAGGACCGCTTCCGTCGGGGCTTGAGCACCAAGATCAAAGAACGTCTGAACCTTATAAAGGCAAATACCTTCAGCAAGCTGGTTAACATGGCCCTGACTCAGGAGGATTGCATCACGGTACACCGTGCCGAAAAGAAGCGTAGGATTTCCACTGGACCCTCTAGCGTTCAACCCTCGCGGTATCGATTCATTCAGAATGCACTACCCAGAGCGCCACAGCGGAGCGGAATGCTCCATTTGGCAGACTGGTTTTCAGGCTGCCTCAACAACAAGGAGGGTATAGACCTCCCGTACCTCCGCAACAACCGCAACAATCTGGCCCACGGCTAAATATTCAACAAGTCCAACAGAGAAGCAGCAATTATTGCTGTTTCAATTGCGGGAGTGCGGATCACTTCATCAGAGATTGTCCGCAGCCCAAGAAACCTAATCAAGGCCAGAGTTCCAGTCAGAATAACCAGAACAAGGGCAAGAGGCCTATAATGCAAGTCCGGCAAGGGAGAATTAACTTCACCACTCTTGCAGAACTTCCGGATGGAGCCCCCGTCATGTTGGGTACATTCTCTATTCACTACAAACCAGTTGTTACATTATTTGATTCAGGAGCAACTCATAGTTTCATTAGTAACAACTGTGGTACCCGAATAGGACTTGATCTTTGTCCTATCCAGGGGTCATATATGATTTCTACCCCCGGAGGAAAGATCACTTCCAACCAAATGGTTAGAAGTGTGCCAATTCAGTTAGGTAGCCAAGTAATCAAAACTGATTTGGTTTTGCTAAACCTAGAAGGTATTGATGTTATACTTAGGACAAATTGGATGACAGAACATAAGGTATTGCTAGATATCTCTTCCTGAGTTATCGAGATTAATTCACCATATTATGGAGCCACTATCCTCTATCTGCCTCAACAAGAGTATTTTCACTCCTACACATATGCCATCACAGACCTCAAAGTAAAAGATATCCCTATAGTCTGTGAGTACCCCGATGTCTTTCCAGACGACTTGCCTGGAATGCCACCAAATAGAGACATCGAGTTCATTATCGAACTTCAACCTGGCACCGCTCCTATTTAAAAGTGGCCATATCGTATGCCTCCAAATGAGTTTGCCGAGTTAAAAATCCAACTCCAAGATCTTTTTGACAAAGGTTTCATACGCCCAAGTGCTTCACCGTGGGGTTGTCCTTCTCTCTTTGTCAAAAAGAAGGACAATAGCCTAAGGTTATGTGTCGATTATCGTCCACTTAATGTGGTCACTATCAAAAATAAGTACCCTCTTCCCCGTATTGATATCTTGTTTGATCAACTAGCTGGAGCTAAGGTCTTTTCCAAGATTGTCTTACGCTCTGGTTATCATCAGATCAAAATCAAGCCTTGTGACATTCCAAAAACGGCTTTCTCGACCAAATATGGACTATATGAATATCTGGTTATGTGATTTGGGCTTACTAACGCACCGGCATATTTTATGTATCTCATGAATTCAGTCTTTATGCCGGAACTTGATAAATTCATCGTGGTCTTCATCGACGATATCCTGATATATTCCAAAACTAAAGAAGACCATGCCAATCATATACGTGTCATTCTTCAACGACTACGTGATCATCGCCTTTACGCCAAATTCTCAAAATGTGAATTCTGGCTGGATAGTGTGAAATTCCTAGGACATACTATCTCTAGTGAAGGCATATCGGTTGATCCAACCAAAGTCCAGGAGGTTATGGATTGGAAGCCTCCAACTTCAGTCCATCAAATCCGAAGTTTCCTTGGATTGGCGGGATACTATCGTCGATTCATTCCAGACTTCTCCAAGATAGCCAAACCCATGACTGAGCTACTTAAGAAAGAAGTTAAATTCCGTTAGGATGACAAGTGTGATGAAGCGTTCCATACCTTGAGAAAACTTCTAACAAGCACTCCAGTGCTAGCTCAGCCAGATAATACCTAGCCTTTTGATGTCTATTGCGATGCCTTTGGAACTGGCCTTGGTTGTTGTAACACCATAAGGTAAAATTTCAAGATTTATAATGAATTAATTGGGCTCCAGTAATTTTCTAAGGATTTATTTTGCCTAGCTTGCATTTATTTATAATTTAATTCACAAGTAATAAAAATTTATTTTAGGTTCAACATGTGTGTGCATTCATGCTGGTGCATAAGTTTTATTTGGTTGAGTGCATAGGGGTTGAATTCAAATTTGAGTTGAATTCAAATAGGTTTGAGTTGGTGCGGGAAAAGAAAAGGAAGGAAACAGGAAGGTAGGTCAGTCATTTCTTCTATTCTCAGTCATTCCTTCTATTCCCAGCCATTTCTTCTTTTCTCAGTCATTTCTTCTTTTCTCAGTCATTCCCGTTCTTTTCTCTGTCATTCTTTCTATTCTCAGTCATTCCCCCAGCTCGACCCCACCTGTCGGTGACCATCTCTTTCTTTTCCTTCTTCTTCCTCGTGCCCGACCTCCTCTGTTCCTCCTCCACCATCCCGGCCGCTCCCTCGCTGCCCGTGGCCCCGCTCCACCACAGTGCGTACGCTCGAGGCCCACTGACCAGCCTCGCTGGCGCCCTCACCTTCTAGAAGCCGAGCCCCAAAGCCGGGATTGCTCAAATCCGTTGCGCGATCTGATTTCACCGCAGAGTCCGCGGCACGCACACCTAGGGCATCCCCGCCGCCTCTTAAGCTACCAGGCCGCCTCCCCTGTGGCTTCCCTAAACCGCGACCGCAACCCTAGCCATGCTAGCTCGCTCTCGCCGTCGAATTTGCCACGACCGCCATTGCCGGTGAGCTCGGCCGCTACCAAAATTGATCGCCGCCGGCGTGTTTCTGCACTCCCTAACTCCCGTGTTACCTTCACAGCACCACCCCGAGTCGATCCACGGTGACCAAAAGCACGGAGGCCCCTGCACCTCTTCCTCCGCGAGCGCCGCCGTCCTCGCCGCTCGGCCCTCGCCGCCGACCACCCTGCGCTGTTTCACCGGCTAGTTCGAGCCCTCGGTGAGCAACAGCACGTTCCCCTGGTCCTTTTGTGCTAGGTGTCGTGGACCTTAGCCTGTTTCTGTAGCCGGAACGCTACACGCCGGCGAGCTCCACCGTGCAAACCCGCTTCGGCCGCCGCGCGCGCAATTCCGAACAACCCCGAGGCCCACAAGTGCCTCAGGTGGATCACGCGTGTCACGCTGATCACGACAGACCCAAGCCCTGTTCCATTTGACCCCCGGAGCATTGTTTTCGCCCAGCTCCGGTGGTGCGCCGCCGCGGAAACCGATCTCCGGCGACCCCCACGCCGCCGGCCGCGTTCTATCAGATCGGACCGGT
Organism: Panicum hallii; assembly: GCF_002211085.1. Classification (NCBI taxonomy): domain Eukaryota; kingdom Viridiplantae; phylum Streptophyta; class Magnoliopsida; order Poales; family Poaceae; genus Panicum; species Panicum hallii. The sequence continues at coordinate 18,072,112 of NC_038048.1, forward strand.
CCGATCTGGACCCCCGCCGTTTAGATCGGACCGTCCGAACTAGTTTGGGTCCGAACCGTTTGATCCAGATCCAACGGCCCAGATTAGAAGATACCCCTTCAGCCGTAGCAGTTTTGTTAAAGAGCCCCTGAGCTTCCTTGGAATCAACCCGCAGTCCACCTCCGTTCAAAGATAATTCCAGTTAAGCCCTGTTTTCGCACCGAAACCCCTGAGCTTTCCAGAAATAGGGTCCGCCATCCCTGGAGCGCAGTTCTACATGTTAGACCTTGTGTCTATAGCTTAATTACGTCTAGGTCCCTAGTTTTTGCCTAGAAACCCCCTGGAAGTTCTGTTTTCTCGCAGAAAAGCCCCTGGACCTTGTTTTAGCTCTAGATTCCGCGTCTTAGCTCCGTTTTAGGTGGTCTTTGCGCTCATGCGATCGTTGTAACGCGTAGAACAGTTCTATCATGGTTTTGTGTGCTGTTTTTATGTAATGTTGTACTGTTTCTTATCTTTTGTCTTTGTTTGCATGTATGTGTATGTGCTGGACCATGTTTTGGCGTTGCGATCATGAGTAGACGCTGAGCCTTTGGACGAGTACTAGGAGCCACCATCTTCTGAAGCTTTTGAGCAGCAGCAGGAGAACTTTGAGGAAGGCATGTATAACATGAATACCCTATCACTTTTAAACACAATTTCATACTGCATTTAAATATTGTATGCCTATAAGGATGTCCTAGCCACCGTTTATCCTATATATATACGCCTTGGGTTGCATTTTGGTTAGTTGTGCTAGGTGCTGCGCTCTCACACATCTCGGTCCTTTTTAATTAATTTGATTAATGGTTATATGCAACTTAATTCTGAGAGTGGCCCTCTGTGCTGTGTGCTTGAGCGGCTCACATCTCCTTAAAATATGTTTTTATTAGAAACATGGTTTAGGGGGCCAGCACGGTGCTTAGTGCTTGGTTGGCTACTCTCCATAAGGACCGGTTCATAGAGCGACAACCTGGGACAACCGCGCAACCACAAGACTGGAATGGGACGGTCTTGACTTACTAATTAGGTCATAGTAGTGTCCTTTGTAACGGTCTCGTAGTGTGCTTGCTAGCCATCTCACCTAAGGAAGTGTGATGAACAACTAGCGTAGCTCACGACTTGTGGGTAAAGTTGTGCAACCTCTCGAGAGTGTAAAACTGATATATCAGCTGTGCTCACAGTCATGAGCGGCCCAGATCCTCCGTCTGATTAGTGGGGTTATCTTGGTGGTTTGGTTTGGTTTGGTTTCTCAGTAGTTTTATGCTCAAATCCTAATTAATTATTATGTAATTTGGGTCATGGTAATTCATCCACTGGTAGTAATTAGCTTTAATAAAATTTTCCAAGATTAAAAGCTAATGGAGTTGAGTCAGCTAACCCTAGAGCCTCATAACTCGTGTTATACTTGTTGAGTAGAAGTTGTGTACTCACCCTTGCCTTCTCTACTCTTCTGTTCTCTTTGGGATATCTTCAACTGCTGCTCAGTGCCAGGCGACATGGAGAACTGCATTAGCGGACTCGATGATTTCTAGGCGTTGTCTCCCAGCCGACGTCCCTGTGGCGCCCTGCTCTTCATGTATTCATTTTACGCTTCCGCATTCCTTGAACTGATTCTTGATTCAGTTGTAATAAAGATATTCATCATAATTTATACGCTTTTATTTTGAGATACGTGTTGTGATATCTTGATGATTCTGTTGTATATATGCATGACTTGATCCTGGCGTATATATGATTGCTCGATTTATGTTCTTATAAATCGGGTGTGACAGAATTGGTATCAGAGCCGTGTCGACTGTAGGACGAAGCCTAGATAGAAATGGTCGAGTTTAGGGATTTCCTCCCGCTTGCTTTGCTTCCGCAAAACTCACACACTCATTTCTGCTTCTATTCCTTGAGCTCTAAACCTCGATTTTGCTAATCCTCACTGCATTTTTCGAGAATTAGTCTGATCCCTTCTGTAGACGTGGGCCTGCAATTTTGTCTATCCTCATAGGCCTAGCATGCCTTTACAAGAAAAACACGCTAGAGCGTATGGTTGTTTTAGTTGAGTGGTGTGATAAACTCGGCTAAGATGTGAATATTGGATGTTTGTGATTCTGCAAATGTTTGATTTGGATTTTTGGTTGATTGCATAGTTTAGGGGTTAAACTTGTTCATGCAAAACGACTTTAATACAAACCTGAATTAAATAATCAAAATTGAGTTAGAACGTTGGGGGGTAAAACCGTACATTCTTTTCTCCCTATTTTATCCTGTCAGAGCTTTCTTTCCGGAGGTTATACAATATCTATCTCTTATAAATTTCGCTCTGCTGCAAACAGATGGTTAACACCAGGAGCACCGGCACCGGTTCTGGCCAGCAAGGGCAGAACAACCAGAGTACCGACCAGCCGCTGACTCCGGAGCAGTTCTTCCAGCTCCAGATGCAGAAGATGGCCACTCTGAACAACACTGTTCAGACGCTGCAGCAGATCCACGCTCAGCCGCCACCTCCTCCACCGCAGCAGCCCCGCGACAGGCGCGCAGACTTTCTGAGGGGTCACCCGCCGACGTTCTCTCATGCAGCTGATCCACTCCAGGCTGACGACTGGCTTCGTTCGGTGGAGCGCCAGTTGGATGTCACTCAGTGCGACGACAGGGAGCGAGTCATGTACGCAGCAGGGCAGCTGCGAGGCTCAGCTCTCAATTGGTGGGAGTCCTACCCGGCTCGGGACCGCGACGCCCTCACTTGGGTCCAGTTCCGGGAGCGTTTCAGGAACCACCACATCCCTGCTGAAGTGATGAAAATGAAGCACAAGGAGTTCCTTGCGCTTAAGTAAGTAAATTAGAGTAAAATCTTTCCGCAAATTTCTTCTTGAGCTCAAACCCACCCTTGTTACAAGAAATGCGGAGTCATTTCCATTCTCTTGTTCCGGTGATTATTATTTCAAGGAGCTATGACGGTGACCGAGTACCATGATCGATTCCTCCAGCTCGCTCATTATGCCCCCGCTGAGGTCACCTATGATGGCGATAAGCAGGAGCGCTTCAGGGAGGGACTCGATGACCACCTGGAGTACGCGCTCATGAACCACCGCTTCGACAACTTCAACCAGCTGGTTGACGCTGCCCTCAACACCGAGCGCAAGCGCCGGGAGATTGAGGACAAGAAGAGGAAGATGGCTCCTGCTGCGTCTGGCAGCAACACCCGGCCTCGGTACCAGTACCCGCAGCAGCAGCAGCAGCACCAGAGGTAGGTCCAGCAGTACCAGCAGCGCCAGCAGCAGTACCCGCCTCGTCCTCAGCAGCAGCAGCAGGCGGGACCGGGCCAGAGGCTTCCAGCGCCTCCGGCATGCTCTGCTCCACTGGCTCCACCAGCTCCGCGATAGGGAGTGCTTACTCCTACTGCCGGGCAGCAGGCTCCAGCACTCCCACGAGTGTGCTTCCACTGCGGTGAGCCAGGACACTACACCAACGTCTGTCCTCGGAAGGTGCAGTCTGGACAGCAGGGGCGTGCAGCTCAGCCCAAGGCGCCAGCTCAGGGCAGGGTGAACCACGTGACGGCCGAGTCAGCGGCCGAGGCTCCCAACATGGTTATTGGTACATTCATGGTCAATACTCACCCTGCTACAATTCTTTTCAATACTGGTGCTACGCATTCATTTATTACTCGGTCATTTGCTGGAAACATCATATACCGGTATCCTGCATGAGGACTCCTATGGTAGTTACCACACCTGGAGGCAAGATCCATACCTGCTCTATCTGTTCCAGGATTAGTTTGATCATAAGGGGGGTAGAGTTTCGCACCGGGCTTATTGTTATCGACTCGGTGGGTATTGATGTGATCTTGGGAATGGAGACCCTTGTTAGATGGGGTGTCAAGATTGATTGTGCTTAGAGGACTGTCCATTTGTCAGCACCGGATGGACAGGAGGTCACAGTCAGTGCTTCAGAGCCTTCTGGAATTCTTTGTCAGATGGAGGCTGGACCCACGGATGGTATTCGTGTGGTGTCTGAATTCCCGGATGTCTTTCTGGATGATTTGCCAGGTATGCCGCCTGATCGCAACATTGAGTTTTCTATTGATCTCTTGCCTGGCACAGCTCCTATTGCTAAGAGGCCCTATCGTATGGCTCCCGTTGAGCATGAGGAAGTTAAGAAGACTGTCGACGAGTTGCTAGCCAAGGGTTATATCCGTCGCAGTTTCTCTCCTTGGGCTTTTCCTGTACTGCTTGTAGAGAAGAATGATGGAGCGAAGAGAATGTGCGTAGATTATCGGGATCTGAATGCAGTCACCATCAAGAACAAACATCCATTGCCTCGCATCGAGGATCTTTTTGATCAGCTTCAGGGTGCTTGTGTATTCTCGAAGATTGATCTGCGTTCGGGTTATCACCAGCTGAAGATTCGTCCTGAGGATATTCCAAAGACGGCATTCACCTGCAAGTATGGGCTATACGAGTATACGGTCATGTCTTTTGGCTTGACCAATGCTCCGGCTTTCTTCATGCATCTGATGAACAAGGTTTTCATGGATTATCTGGACACCTTTGTGGTGATATTCATTGATGATATCCTGGTATATTCCAAGTCAGAAGCAGAGCACGAGAAGCATCTGAGGCTTGTGTTGCAGAGGCTCAGAGAGCACAAGCTGTATGCCAAGCTCAGCAAGTGTGAATTCTGGATTGACGAGGTCCCATTCCTCGGTCATGTCATCTCCAAGGGAGGTATTGCTGTGGACCCCGGAAAGGTGAAGGATGTGCTTGACTGGGTGGTACCGCAGACGGTGAAGGAAGTCCGCTCTTTTCTGGGCTTAGCAGGATATTATCGGAGGTTCATTGAGAATTTCTCCAAGATTGCGAAGCCTTTGACTTCCTTGCTGGAGAAGGGTGTGGATTTCTCTTGGACTGATGAGCGTTAGAAGGCCTTCGAGGAGCTGAAGAAGAGGTTGACTACGGCGCCAGTCCTTACTCTGCCAGACCAGAGCAAGAGGTTCACAGTGTATTGTGATGCTTCGAGGGATGGTCTTGGTTGCGTTCTGATGCAGGAAGGCAGAGTGATCGCTTATGCCTCACGGCAGTTGCGCTGGCACGAGCTGAATTATCCCACTCATGATATGGAGTTAGCCGCAGTCGTGCATGCTCTGAAGATATGGAGGCATTACTTGTTTGGGCAAAGGTGTGACATTTACACGGATCACAAGAGCCTCAAGTACATTTTCACTCAGAGTGAGCTGAACATGCAGCAGAGAAGATGGCTAGAGTTGGTCAAGGATTATGACCTAGAGATTCACTATCATCCGGGCAAGGCCAATGTTGTAGCAGATGCTCTGAGCAGGAAGAGCTATGTTAACATGGCCGTGGCTTTTTAGATGCCTCAGGAGTTATGCGAGGAATTTGAGCAGTTGAGTCTGGGTTTCTTGCATCACACCTCGGGTACATCATTCAAGGCGGAACCCACTCTAGAGGCGGAGATCAGGCAGCATCAGAAAGAAGATAAGAAGCTGCAGGAGATCCGTGAACTGCTCAAGGTTGGCAAGGCACCTCATTTCAGAGAGGATGATCAGGGTACCTTGTGGTACAAGGGTCGGATATGTGTGCCAGATGTAGAGGATCTCAGAAAGCTGATCTTGAGCGAGGCTCATGATACGGCGTATTCCATTCATCCAGGCAGCACGAAGATGTATTATGATCTCAAGGAACGATTCTGGTGGTATGGAATGAAGTGTTCCGTTACGGAGTACGTGGCTATCTGTGACACTTGTCAGCGTGTCAAAGCAGAGCATCAGAGGCCAGCAAGTCTATTGCAGCCATTGAAGATTCCAGAGTGGAAATGGGAGGAGATCACCATGGACTTCATTGTGGGATTGCCTCGTACTCAGAAAGGGTACAACTCCATATGGGTAGTAGTGGATCGGTTGACGAAGGTTGCCCACTTCATTCCGGTGAACACTACTTACTCTGGCGCTAGACTCGCAGAGTTGTACATCTCCAGGATTGTCTGTCTGCATGGTGTTCCAAAGAAGATCATATCTGACCGAGGATCTCAGTTCACTTCACGATTCTGGGAGCAGTTGCATGATTCGCTGGATACGAAGCTACGCTTCAGTACCGCTTATCATCCTCAGTCAGATGGGCAGACAGAGAGAACCAACCAAGTGTTGGAAGATATGCTTCGAGCCTGCGCTATTCAGTATGGTACCAGCTGGGATAAATGCCTGCCGTATGCAGAGTTCTCGTACAACAACAGCTATCAGGCCAGTCTGAAGAAATCTCCTTTCGACGCCCTGTATGGTTAGAAGTGCAAGACTCTGCTGTATTGGGATCAGATTGGCAAGAGGCAGGTATTTGGTCCAGATATTGTTGAGGAGGCAGAACAGCTGGTACAGCAGGTGTGAGAGAACCTGAGGGTCGCACAGACTTGTCAGAAGAGCTACGCGGATGTTCGTCGTCGAGATTTGACCTTTGCAGTGGGTGATCATGTGTACCTGAAGGTCTCGCCGATGAGAGGGAACCGCAGGTTTAACGTGAGAGGGAAGTTAGCCCCTAGGTACATTGGTCCGTTCAAGGTGTTGGAACAGAAGGGTGAGGTAGCATACCGCTTGGAGTTGCCTCCCAACCTCTCAGGAGTGCACGATGTGTTTCATGTATCCCAGCTGAAGAAGTGCCTGAGAGTGCCGGAAGAGCAAGCACCATTGGAAGGGTTGGAAGTACAGGAGGATCTGACCTACACCGAGCATCCAGTGAAGATTCTGGAGATGTCTGAGAGAGTTACTAGGAACAAGAAGATCAAGATGTGCCGTGTTCAGTGGAGTCATCACGCCGAGGAGGAGGCTACCTGGGAGCGAGAAGATGAGCTGAGGAAGACATATCCCAATCTCTTTGCTAGCTAGCCTATTCGAATCTCGGGACAAGATTCCTGTAAGGGGGGTAGGTTTGTAACACCCTAAGGTAAAATTTCGAGATTTATAATGAATTCATTGGGCTCCAGTAATTTTCTAAGGATTTATTTTGCCTAGCTTGCATTTATTTATAATTTAATTCACAAGTAATAAAAATTTATTTTAGGTTCAACATGTGTGTGCATTCATGCTGGTGCATAAGTTTTATTTGGTTTAGTGCATAGGGGTTGAATTCAAATTTGAGTTGAATTCAAATAGGTTTGAGTTGGTGCGGGAAAAGAAAAGGAAGGAAACAGGAAGGTAGGTCAGTCATTTCTTCTATTCTCAGTCATTCCTTCTATTCCCAGCCATTTCTTCTTTTCTCAGTCATTTCTTCTTTTCTCAGTCATTCCCGTTCTTTTCTCTGTCATTCTTTCTATTCTCAGTCATTCCCCCAGCTCGACCCCACCTGTCGGTGACCATCTCTTTCTTTTCCTTCTTCTTCCTCGTGCCCGACCTACTCTGTTCCTCCTCCACCGTCCCGGCCGCTCTCTCGCTGCCCGTGGCCCCGCTCCGCCCTAGTGCGCACGCTCGAGGCCCACTGACCAGCCTCGCTGGCGCCCTCACCTTCTAGAAGCCGAGCCCCAAAGCCGGGATTGCGCAAATCCGTTGCGTGATCTGATTTCACTGCAGAGTCTGCGGCACGCACACCTAGGGCATCCCCGCCGCCTCTTAAGCTACCAGGCCGCCTCCCCTGTGGCTTCCCTAAACCGCGACCGCAACCCTAGCCACGCTAGCTCACTCTCGCTGTTGAATTTCGCCACGACCGCCATTGCCGGTGAGCTCGGCCGCTACCAAAATTGATCGCCGCCGGCGTGTTTCCGTACTCCCTAACTCCCGTGTTACCTTCACAGCAACACCCCGAGTCGATCCACGGTGACCAGAAGCACAGAGGCCCCTGCACCGTCTTCCTCCGCGAGCGCCGCCATCCTCGCCGCTCGGCCCTCGCCGCCGACCACCCTGCGCTGTTTCACCGGCCAGTTCGAGCCCTCGGTGAGCAACAGCATGTTCCCCTGGTCCTTTTGTGCTAGATGTCGTGGACCTTAGCCTGTTTCCGTAGCCGAAACGCCGCACGCCGGCAAGCTCCGCCGCGCAAACCCACTTCCGCCGCCGCGCGCGCAATTCCGAACAACCCCGAGGCCCACAAGTGCCTCAGGTGGATCACGCGTGTCATGCTGATCGCGACAGACCCAAGCCCCATTCGATTTGACCCCCGGAGCATTGTTTTTGCCCAGCTCCGGTGGCGCCACCGCGGAAACCGATCTCCGGCGACCCCCCCGCTGCCGGCCACGTTCTATCAGATCGGACCGGTCCGATCCAGATCGGACCTGTCTGGACCCCCGCCGTTTAGATCGGACCGTTCGAACTAGTTTGCGTCCGAACCGTTCGATCCAGATCCGACAGCCCAGATTAGAAGATACCGCTTCAGTCATGGCAGTTTTGTTAAAGAGCCCCTGAGCTTCCTTGGAATCAACCCGCAGTCCACCTCCGTTCAAAGATAATTCCAGTTAAGCCCTGTTTTCGCACCGAAGCCCCTGAGCTTTCCAGAAATAGGGTCCGCCATCCCTGGAGTGCAGTTCTACTTCTAGGTCCCTAGTTTTTGCCCAGAAACCCCCTGGAAGTTCTATTTTCTCACAGAAAAGCCCCTGGACCTTGTTTTAGCTCTAGATTCCGCGTCTTAGCTCCGTTTTAGGTGGTTTTTGCGCTCACGCGATCATTGTAATGTGTAGAACAGTTCTATCATGGTTTTGTGTGCTATTTTTATGTAATGTTGTACTGTTTCTTATCTTTTGTCTTTGTTTGCATGTATGTGTATGTGCTGGACCATGTTTTGGCGTTGCGATCGTGAGTAGACGCTGAGCCTTTGGACGAGTACCAGGAGCCACCATCTTCTGAAGCTTTTGAGCAGCAGCAGAAGAACTTTGAGGAAGGCAAGTACAACATGAATACCCTATCACTTTTAAACACAATTTCATACTGCATTTAAATATTGTATGCCTATAAGGATGTCCTAGCCACCGTTTATCCTATATATATGCGCCTTGGGTTGCATTTTGGTTAGTTGTGCTAGGTGCTGCGCTCTCACACATCTCGATCCTTTTTAATTAATTTGATTAATGGTTATATGCAACTTAATTCTGAGAGTGGCCCTCTGTGCTGTGTGCTTGAGCGGCTCACATCTCCTTAAAATATGTTTTTGTTAGAAATATGGTTTAGGGGGCCAGCACGGTGCTTAGTGCTTGGTTGGCTACTCTCCATAAGGACCGGTTCATAGAGCGACAACCTGGGACAACCGCGCAACCACAAGACTGGAATGGGACGGTCTTGACTTACTAATTAGGTCATTTTGGTTTGGGAGTAACTTACCTGCGGGGCAAGAGGGGTGGTAAGCTTCTATGGCCCTCGCGCTACGAGGCTTGGTCTGTGCTGTGTGTCTTGTACCCCCCTCGAGGCTTGCTCCATAGTCGCTGATCCAGAATCCTTAGCGGTTACACCTTACCAACGTGTCCTTTGTAACGGTCTTGTAGTGTGCTTGCTAGCCATCTCACCTAAGGAAGTGTGATGAACAACTAGCGTAGCTCACGACTTGTGGGTAAAGTTGTGCAACCTCTCAAGAGTGTAAAATTGATATATCAGCTGTGCTCACAGTCATGAGCGGCCTAGATCCTCCGTCTGATTAGTGGGGTTATCTTGGTGGATTGGTTTGGCTTGGTTTCTCAGTAGTTTTATGCTCAAATCCTGATTAATTATTATGTAACTCGGGTCATGGTAATTCATCCACTGGTAGTAATTAGCTTTAATAAAATTTGCCAAGATTAAAAGCTAATGCAGTTGAGTCAGCTAACCCTAGAGCCTCATAACTCATTTTATACTTGTTGAGTACAAGTTGTGTACGCACCCTTGCCTTCTCTACTCTTCTGTTCTCTTTGGGATATCTTCGACTGCTGCTCAGTGCCAGGGGACGTGGAGAACTACATAAGCGGACTCGACGATTTCTAGGCGTTGTCTCCTAGCCGACGTCCCTATGGCGCCCTGCTCTTCATGTATTCATTTCACGCTTCCGCATTCCTTGAACTGATTCTTGATTCAGCTGTAATAAAGATATTCATTCATAATTTATACACTTTTATTTCGAGATACGTGTTGTGATATCTTGATATTTCTATTGTATATATGCGTGACTTGATCCTAGCGCATATATGATTGCTCGATTTATGTTCTTATAAATCGGGTGTGACAGTTGTTTTCTTATGCAAAACAACCGGGTCATTGCTTATGCATCCCGAGCACTTCGGAATCATGAGCAAAACTATCCAACTCATAATCTTGAATTGGCAGCTGTTATTCATGCTCTCAAGATCTGGAGACATCATCTTATGGGCGCCAAGTGTAATATTTACACTGACCATAAGAGCCTCAAATATATCTTCACTCAAGCTGACCTAAATATGAGGCAAAGGTGTTGGTTAGAACTGATCAAAGACTACGACCTTGAGGTACACTACCATCCTGGCAAAGCCAATGTGGTTGCGGATGCACTTAGCCACAAGGCACATTGTCATTGCTTATCCATAGCAACTTTCAATGACACTCTCTGCAATCAGATGAGAAAACTCAATCTAGAGATCATTCCTCAAGGTAGTCTCAATCTATTATCTATCTAGTCTACTCTTAAAGATAGTATCATCATGTCGCAATTACATGATGAGGGTATCAAAATCATGAAAACAAAACTATCTCAGGGAGAAGCCAAATATAAGTGTTTCCACACAGATTGTCAAGGAGTTCTATGGTTCAACAATCGTATTGTTGTACCTAAAGATCATCGACTTCGAAAACAAATCCTTGATGAAGCACATCTATCCAAATTCTCTATTCATCCTAGTAGCACCAAAATGTATCAATTCCTTCGACAGCATTTTTGGTGGACCAGAATGAAAAGAGAAATTGCTAAATATGTATCCGAGTGTGATACGTGCTAGAGAGTCAAAGCCAGTCATCTAAAAGCATCTGGTACACTCCAACCCCTACCCATTCCGTCATGGAAGTGGGAAGACATTAGTATGGATTTCGTTGTCGGTCTTCCTAACACGTCCCAAAAACATGACTCCATATGGGTAATCATTGATAGACTTACTAAAACTGCTCATTTTCTTCCTGTGCATACCACTTACTCTGCTAAGAAGTATGCCGAAGTCTATCTTGATCAAATTGTTCAGTTGCATGGTGTCCCTAAGACCATCATTTCTGATCGAGGGGCCCAATTCATTGCACGCTTCTGGGAATAATTGCAGTCTGCTCTTGGAACCAAACTCATTTGAAGCTCTACATATCATCCTCAGACTGATGGACAAACTGAGCGAGTCAACCAAATACTTGAAGACATGCTCTGAGCTTGTATTATTCACTATGGTACAAGCTGGGACAAATGTCTTGCCTTGGCCGAATTCTCTTACAACAATAGCTATCAATCTAGTCTTTAGATGGCTCCCTTTGAAGCGTTATAGGGTCAAAGATGTCGAACTCTTTTGAGTTGGTCTGAGACCGGCGAACGCAAAATCTTTGGAGCAGATCTAGTCATTGAAGCCGAAGATAAGGTCAAGATTATTCAAGCCAATCTTAAAACAGTCCAGTCTAGGCAAAAGAGTTATGCAGATCAAAGAAGGAAACCTCTGCAGTTCCAAGTAGGAGATTTTGTTTATCTCCGAGTATCTCCCACCAAAGGTGTTCAACGTTTCGGCATAAAAGGGAAGTTAGCACCCCGATATGTCGGACCCTTTGAAATCCTCAAAGTCTGTGGCCCAGTGGCTTACAGAATTCATCTTACATCTCAATTGGCTGCCATTCACGATATTTTCCATATCTCTCAACTTAAGAAGTGTATCAAAGTACCCACAGAGATCGTTGAAACCCATGCCATTGAGATTGAACCCGATCTATCCTACACCGAACAACCTATCCAAATCTTGGATACCAAGGAGAGAGTCACCAGAAGGAAGAAAATCAAAATGTATAATATCTTATGGGATCATCACACCGAAGAAGAAGCAACTTGGAAAACAGAATTCTATCTTCAACGAAACTTCCCAAATTTCTTTCAGGCCAATTCCCAAATCTAATCATCTGATTCTATTCTGCTTCAGAATCTCGGGATGAGATTCTTTTTAGGGGGGAAGGCTGTGACAATCAGGTAATTAGAAATATAGATTTTAATGTGAAAAGTATGTGCTTGCCATGGTATATGTGTGTGGCACAAAGGAATAGGGGTATAACTATAATTTTGTAAAACATAAGCCCTTTAATGATAATTGGGTAAGAATGGGAGATAGCATTAAAACCTAGGACAAATATAATACTAGGTGTCAAATTTATATTACCATAGGAAAGAAAGTGCAAAAGATAGGTTAAATCCTAAGGAAAATAGATCTTTAAGTAAAAACAGGGACCTATATGTGGTTAAAACTAAAATCATGGGTCCTTATATGCAAAATAGTTGAAATATAGAAGTAACTTTCAATTTTACTTAAGGGCCAAAATGTAAGAATACAAGTCATCATGACATCCCATGAAAACTTGCAAACATATCCAAAATTACATCAAATCCACCTTGGTAAGGACAAAAGAATTCAAATTCTACCTTTACTCAAAAATTTAATATGTAAAGCTGTAAACTTTGGCTTTTTGAACTTGAACCTTAAAACAATATTGTAGAGTTTGAAAAACTCTATAACTTTCATTTTGGGCATTTTCTCATTAAACCTCTAGATTAGTGGAAAATCTTTCTTTACCGAGAGGTCCCTAAAATTCTTGGAATTCACAAACAGGTCCCCCGGACCCCTCCCCTCTCTTCTTCTTCCTCGAGCACGTGCTCCTCTGCTCTGTTTCCTCTCCTGCCGCCGGCAGTGCCTCGCCTCTAGCCGCCGCTCTGCCGTAGCCGCCGCGCCACCTCCTGCTAGGATGAACTCCACACGTCATCTTCTCCCTTCCCCGGCCCTATTTCCCCTGCCTGCTATCCCCGTTTGCGCGCGCCATGGCTGCCCGGAGCTCTGCTCGGCTGCCATGCCCTCGCCGCCGTTGCCAGCTCCTGCTGGTACCCTCAGCACCCCTCCCGGCCTTAATACGCGCTCCACGACCACTCTGTGACCTGGTTTACTCTTTGCCGCACTTCCTTTCCACCGCATTTTCCTTTCCCCGAGCTCGATTCCTCACCAGAACTCCGCCGCCTCCATTGCCCACCGTCGACAGCTACCGCTGCCATCGCTCTGCCCCAATCCAGTGCTCCCACAACACTGCATCCAAGCTTCATCTTCCACAGCTCCGGCTAGCTCGAGTTCCACCGCCGCCTTCGGTTCACCGTGGGCAGCCTACTCCGAGCCCTCCCGCACCACGACGACACCTCAGGTAGACTCCTCTCGATCCCGTGAAGCTGTACAACCTCCCAATTGAATTCCTAGTGCACTACACCGGCTCTCGATGGTTGCTGTCGATCTCTACCCGCCGCCGCCCCTTCCCGCCATGGAGCACTTGCTCCGACCCTTCTCGACCCCAATTGAACTCACCACTGGCTTCACCACATCACCCTGAAGCTCCTCAACTACTTTCCCGCCACCCTTCATCGCCCCAGCCCACAGAACACCGGCCGCCATCGCTGCTGGTAAGAACCCGACACCCATCGCACCGTCGAGCACCACCCTCCACCCTGTGGCAGAACCAACCCGAATTATACCGGTCAAGTACGCGAGTCCATTCCTGAGAGCTCCAGCGTGCTCCATTCCTGAGGGCTCCAGCGTGCTTCAAGAGTTCCAAAAGTAGTACGAAATTTCAAACTTAGGGAAAATAGTACAAACTGTTGAAGTTTTAGCTTTTGGCAGTGGAAAACATACGCGATAATTTACAATACGTCGTCAAGACGGATGTCATGCTAAGCCCGGGCATGACATCACTCAGTATCACCAATGTTGGTCGGGGACGGATCCCATTCCATGGACCAACCATCTGGTAGAGCACAGGGCCAAGGCAGGGAAGAGTAGGGTCTTCAAGGACTATACCTGAAAAATATAAAGCTAGCAAGACTGAGTATACTAATACTCAGCAAGGCTTACCCGTTCATGGTATACATAGCCATGTAACTAGACTTATGAAGGCTTATAATAGCTCTGGGTTTAGTTTCAGCTGAAAAGCAACTAGGAGTAGATCCTTATTTTCAACATTTAGCTTTCAAGTTCTATGTGATTATCCATTCTAGATAAGCACTTATAACTAAGCAAGCAAGGTAGAGCTCTTTATATCAACCATCAACATTACTCATCATATAGTTGCCCTTGTTATTCTGTGTGATAAAGGGATCAAGCAGTCTCAATCTTCGTGAGATGCGGACGATTCTGAATCGAATTTAACCTTGCAAGGTAAACCTAACTCACACGCTTGGAACATCCAACGATTGTTCTGAAGCAACCGTTTGCCTTTCATTCCGACTCGTGGACAGGTCCACCACAAGCGACTGCAGGACCATACGCACTTCCAAAGTGCAGGACGTACGTCTGTAGCGCGACTACAAAACCTGTACTCCTGGTTGCCCTTGCAACACATATTCCCACACAACAAACATAAGTAACCAGAAGAAGCAAGACGAGTGGTGGGAGGTATGTCCACTCCTCGGGTCGATTGGCTACTAGGCTTACCGCTTACCCAAAACTCACGGCATGTGGTTAGTACTTTCAAACGCTTAACCCCGATCAACACACACCGCGACCTTATCAAATTCAATCAACACAGACGGGATATCACCTCAACCATGATACCTCATAAAACTCCCGTCCGTCATCCTTATAGTGATAACAGGAATGTAAACATTACAACTCCTATATCGCGCGAGTGACAGGAAATCACTCGACTTTTACCGGTCCTATTTAGCAGAGCATCTAAACGGTATGGACTCGGGTACAATACATTGGTTTCCTAAGATCTTATGCAACTAGAGTTTCATCTCAACTCCTAGACGTAATGCAAGATATATAATATAATAATGAAATTGTAATAACTTGAAATTTTGGGATATGCACCGGGGCTTGCCTTTATTGGTGGGGCTGGGGTCAGTCAAGTTAATAGCGTCCGAACTTTGGTTCGGACCTTCAGAGAATTCCCTGACGAAGTTCTCGGGGTCTTCAGAATAACCTTCTTCTGTATCCAGGATTAGCTGGTAGTCTCCGTCGGCGAGAGCGATCGAGTCTACATGATATGCAAGATTGACAGATTGTGATTCAATGGATGCATTCACTTTCATTTCACCTCACGATAAAGTTGCAATCCAAAGAAAACATAGTTCACTCAATCAAACATATCATTCACTCTTCTACTGGGCATTCATTTATCGAGTGTAAACTAACCTAATTAACTACACTAAACAGCGTGTTTAGTTTCATTAAACAGCTAGGGTTGGTTTTATTTAAACCTAATAGATAGGGTTTATAAAATATAAGCATCTGATCTTAAGATCAAGATCTGATGCTACAAAAATTATGGTAGACAGAACAAATAGAATCAAAATTACCTGAAAAGTTTCAGAACATTTTATGCAGTAAATAAACCTGAAGAAATATTTTAAATAGTTAATACCTAGAAAATGTTTTATTTTTACAGAACAAACTACTATAGAACTGGGGTTGAAACTTTTATTAGTTACATATAAAGCTATTTCTAAGTTACTGTTAATTTATCAAGATTTTATCATTACAGAAACTTTGCCACAAAAAAATAAACAAAACAGCACTAAAAGATTAAGATGTATTTATAACTGTGGATCAACATAAGATCTTGTTCTGAAATTTTGTGAACATGTTACTCTATTCAAGGGAAATACTTCAAAATATTTTCATAATTTTTCAGCAACAAGAACTAGGATAAAAGAACTATCTTTGAAAACAAGCATAAATCCATAACTCGATTTATAGCCTACTATTATTCTTAATACTTTTACCATGGATTACACATACAAGAAGGAGGCTAAGGTATAAAATTCGGATACAAACACTATTAGAAGCATCCTTAAATAAGATCTAAACATTTTATCAACACAACACAAAGGCACTTAAATTTCATAGCTAAAGAGCAGAAAAAGACTTGAAGATTTTACACAAGGCTAAACAAGAGGTACACAAGCTATATTTCAAAAATTAGTTACAGCATAGCTAGGGAACATAAGATTTAAATAAAACACTCATTTCCTAATGTTTAAATTAACTCAAAAAATACACACACATGGCTCATAGTTACTATACAAAACTTGTAGAAAATCACTCAAGGATTGAAACAAAACTTTGTTTGGCATTTTTATGAATTTTATATGATTTTATATGATTTTTACAAAATCAGCATTTTGAAACTAGAGTTGAAACATTCCTTTTACAGATCAGTCCCTCGTTTTTACAGAAAACCCCTTAGAAAGAAATCAATCCAAGCAATTGGATCCAAGGACCATGGCCGGCCGTGGGAGCTTGATTCCGGCCAAAATTCCGGCCATGGGGTTCACCGACGGCGAGGGGCAGGGGGGGGGGAAACACGAGGGAACCATAAGCTACCTTTTAGTAGTCTTGGACGGGCTCGAGGTGGCTTGTAGCGGCCGGCCCGCTGGAGACAATGGCGGCGGCGGGGGCCAGCTGCGGCGGTAGCGCTCCGACATTCAGGGGAGGAAGGGGCCGGGCTGGGAAGATTCAGTGGAAGCTAGGGAAGATGTTTGAGGGATCCTTGGGGGCGGAGGGGAGACAGGGCGGCGGGTCGACGAGTGACCGAGGTTCACTGGAGATGGTGGCGGCGGCGGGGAGCTTCTGATGGTGCGGCAGGGGTCGGGACCGCCCTTTTATAGGCCGTAGGGAAGGGGAGGAGCAGGAGGGGCACTTAGGCCACGGTATTGGCGCTGCGGGGAGGCGTGCAGGAGGTCACAGCGGCCGGCAGCGCTGGCAAGTCCCGATGGCGTGGCGCGCGGGCGAGGGGCCAGCAGGGGGGCTAGGGCGGTGAAGGAGGCATAGGGCGATGCGTGGTTGAGCTATGCAGCAGGAGGTGGGCTGGGGGCGGCCTAGAACGGCGGTGGTGGCATTACTGCCGTAGCAGAGGAGCAGAGAGAAAGGGGGAGGGGCGCCTAGAGGAAGAAGAACAGTGGGGGATGCTAGGGGTTTTTCTGCGATTTCAAAAAGTTCTAGGGACCTTATTGTAAACATAAATTTTTCACTGTTATAGAGCTCAAATGAGAACATGATCAAAATAGAAGTTGTAGAAATTTTCAAACCCTACAACATTGCTTTAGGGTTCAGTTTCAAAAACTAAAAGTATGAAACTTTATTTTGAAACTTTAGACTAATTTTAAACTTTATAAAGATTTTGTCCTTGTTAATGTAAATTACATATAACTTTGGGTCTATTTGCAAATTTTCATGTAATCTCATGATTACTTGCACTCTTACACTTTGACCCCTAGTAACTTTGAAAGTTACTTTTGTAAATCACATATTTTGCATAAAAGGACTCATATTTTAGTAAAATTACACTTAAGTCCTTTTCTTCACATAAACACCCAAATTTCACACAAAACAAAGCATACAAAGCATTCCTTCCTATTTACTTGTTGTATTTAGACACGTAGGGTGTCACAACCTTCCCCCCTAAAAAGAATCTCGTCCCAAGATTCGAAGGCAGAAAGAATCAGACGATTAGATTTGGGGATTGGCTTGAGGGAAGTTTGGGAAATTTTGTTGAAGATAAGATTCTGTTTCCCAAGTTGCTTCTTCTTCGGTGTGGTGATCCCATAAAATCTTGTACATCTTAATCGTCTTTCTTCTAGTGACTCTTTCCTTGGTATCCAAGATTTGAATAGCTTGCTCGGTGTAAGATAGATCAGGTTCAATCTCAATGGTAGTGGTTTCAATGATCTCCGTAGGTACTTTAATACATTTCTTGAGTTGAGAGATATGAAAGACATCGTGAATGGCAGCCAATTGAGATGGAAGGCAAATTTTGTAAGCCACGGGGCCACAGACCTTAAGAATCTCAAAGGGTCCAACATACCGTGGTGCTAATTTCCCTTTTATGCTAAAACGCTAAACACCCTTGGTAGGAGATACTCGGAGATAGACAAAATCTCCTGCTTGGAATTGCAGAGGTCTCCTTCTTTTATCTGCATAGCTTTTCTGTCTGGACTGAGCTATTTTAAGGTTGGCTTGAATAATCTTGACCTTATCTTCGGCTTCGACAACTAGGTCTGGTCCAAAGATTTTGTGTTCACCGGTCTCGGACCAACTCAAAGGAGTTCGACATCTGCGACCGTATAGCGCTTCAAAAGGAGCCATCTGAAGGCTAGATTGATAACTGTTGTTATAAGAAAATTCAGCCAGAGCAAGACATTTGTCCCAGCTTGTACCATAGTGAATAATACAAGCTCGGAGCATGTCTTCAAGAATTTGGTTGACTCGCTCAGTCTGTCCATCCTTCTGAGGATGATATGCAGAGCTTTGAATCAATTTGGATCCAAGAGCAGACTGTAGTTGTTCCCAGAAGCGTGCAATGAATTGTGCCCCCCGATTAGAAATAATAGTCTTAGGGACACCATGCAACCGAACAATTTGATCCAGATAGACTTCGGCATACTTCTTAGCAGAGTAAGTGGTATGCACAGGAAGAAAATGAGCTATTTTAGTAAGTCTATCGATAATTACCCATATGGAGTCATATTTTTGGGAGGTGTTAGGAAGACCAACAATAAAATCCATACTAATGTCTTCCCATTTCCATGACGGAATGGGTAATGGCTGAAGTGTACCAGATGCCTTGAGATGACTGGCTTTGACTCTCTGGCACGTATCACACTCAGATACATATTTAGCAATCTCTCTCTTCATTCTGGTCCACCAAAAATTTTGTCGTAGATCTTGATACATTTTGGTGCTACCAGGATGAATAGAGAATTTGGATAGATGGGCTTCATCAAGGATTTGTCTACGTAGTGAGTGGTCTTTAGGTACAACAATACGATTGTTGAACCATAGGACTCCTTGATGATCAGCGTGAAAACACTTATATTTGGCTTCTCCCAGAGATAGCTTTGATTTGATAATTTTGATACCCTCATCATGTAGTTGCGACATGATGATTCTATCTTGCAGAGTAGACTCAATGGATAGTAGATTCAGACTACCTTGAGGAATGATCTCTAGATTGAGTTTTCTCATCTGATGGCAGAGAGGGTCACTGAAGGTTGATATGGATAAGCAGTGACAATGTGCCTTGCGGCTAAGTGCATCGGCAACCACATTGGCTTTGCCAGGATGGTAGTGTACCTCAAGATCGTAGTCTTTAATCAGTTCTAACCAACGCCTTTGCCTCATATTTAGGTCGGCTTGGGTAAAGATATACTTGAGGCTCTTATGGTCAGTGTAGATGTTACACTTAGCACCCATAAGATGATGTCTCCAGATCTTGAGAGCATGAATAACAGCTGCCAATTCAAGATCATGAGTTGGATAATTTTTTTCATGGTTCTGAAGTGCTCAGGATGCATAAGCGATGACCCGGTTGTTTTGCATAAGAACACAACCTAGGCCAGTTCCAGAATCATCACAGTAGATATCAAAAGGCTGAGTATTATCTGGCTGAGCTAGCACTGGGGCAGTTGTTAGAAGTCTTCTCAAAGTGTGGAAAGCTTTATCACACTTATCATCCCAGTGGAACTTAACCTCTTTCTTAAGCAGCTCAGTGTCACACCCGGTTTAGAAAAGATAACCGAATGCATCCCATATGTGCGCCAGGATCAAGTTCCGCACATACAGTAGACGTCACAAGCGAATATCCGAACAATGCAATAACGAATAAGAGTATAATAGTACTTTATTACATGACCGACAGTCTTAACCTTAAGCAAATAAATAATCGTCGATAAATAGCAGCGGACTTCAACTTCACAGGCAGTTGACTGGGAGACACTCGCCTAGAAATCTCCAATATCCTCGGGAAACTCCGGAAAGTTGTCTTGTTCTGAGCAGCATTGGTTTTAATAAAGCAAGCGTGAGTACACTTATGGTTGGTACTCAGCAAGTGGAGTAAATTATATGACATGCAAGGCCAAATCAAGGATAAGCTGACATGGTTTGACTGCGATAAGCATTTTAGTTGGTCAAGTTTTATTTAGCAAGCATTAACTAAGTTTAAGTTTATACCAACCCTTATATAAAAAACTGAGTAAATAAACAACAACAACAAAATAAAGAACAACAGCTTAAGTCGTCTTCAAGTTCAATTATCATGTGAGGGTCCAAGCCGCTCTTAACCGTGAGCACGGCTGATATATCAGTTTTCACTCTGCAGAGGTGGTACACTTTACCCACAGCTCGTGTTTCCCTTGATGCCCGGGTTTGCAAGGCCCTTAAACACTTCCGAGGTGAGTGGCAGGGATTTACTACGAGGCCTTTACAAAGATTCCCTAACTTGTGACAATCCGCTAAGGTTTCAAGCCAAAGCGGTCATAACCCTCCCTATTGAGGAAAATACCTTAGCCAAGGTTCACATAGCTATGTGCCTCAAAGGACCGAGCTATACCCCGTCAATGCAACCCCTCTTGCCCTTTCGGTAAGATCATCACAAGCCAGGGTTTCTAATTAATTAGCCAAGACCAGAGCCATATAGTACTGTGGTTGTACTGTTTTCCTGGGTGGTTCTCCATGTTCCAATTCATTCGATAAGCTTGTTTGATTGCCATAACAATATTCCAAAGGACATGAGAGATATAGGAGGTAACATGGTTTCCAAACATCCAAAACTATTATTAAGCAACTAGCGTAACTATAACATAAATAAAACAACCCAGGTTTAAACAAGGAAGATAAATAAAATCTAGTCGTATCCTTAGTTGGGTTCCATCATGTTCTAGACACATGCATGCATAAAAGTAAAGTTGTAATTGTGATATTAATAGGACTGAAATCATGATCAAGGACCACTTGCCTTCGTTAGCAAACTGCTGCTGCTCAGGAAAATCTTCAAAGTCTTGACCCTGCGGATCCTCGAACTGCGCACCGTCTAACGTCGCACACAAGCACATACAAACAAGGAGACGAAATAAAATAAGAACAGTACACCAATCAGTGAAAACAGAACAAAATAACATGTTAAAAACATTGTACAAGTCGTAAGGATCGCGTGAGCGCAAGAATCGATGAAATCGGAGTTAAAACGGAGAAGTTAGGGCTAAAACGGGGTTCCAGGGGCTTATCTGCGAAGATTTAGATCTAAAAGGACCTAAAACAGAGAAACCAGGGGCTAGATCATAATTAAACCCTAGACAGAGGGGCTAGAACACAAAATCTAGAGATACAGGACGGCGGGTTCGATTTTGAAAAACCCTAGGGGTCTAAATAGAAGAATTTGGACTAAAACGCGAATACTTTTGAATTGGGCAGGACGGCGGGTTGAAATCGAGAAAACTTAAGGGCTATTTTGCAAATACGGCGCGGTTGACCGGTACTTGGACTGTTTGACCCACGGGTAGATAGGATCTGGGCCGATGGATTTTGATCGGACGGTGGGGATCGCGCTGGCGGGGGGGGGGGGGGGGAACGGCACGGGAGAGGCGGCGGGACGCCGGCGGCGAGCCGGAGGCGGCGGCGACTCGCCGGAGGTACGCGATCTCGCGTCTCCGGCGACCATTCGGGACGGGACTTGGCCGGGGAGAGAGAGGGGAACGAGGGGAACTGGTTTGGGGTGAAGAGAGGGAGAGGCGGCGGCCGTAGACGGCGGCCGGCGGCGAGAGCGGCGGCGGCGGCTCGGTGTGCGTCGAGCGGCCACGGGGGAAGCGGGGGAGAGGGAAAAGGCGTGCGACCGTGCACCCTCATCACCTTGCGGTGCCCCGGGGGCACTCGGTTGCCGGGGAGCGGCGGCGGACCGGCGTGACGACGGCGGCCCGAGGCGAGGACGGCGGCGGCGGATGCGGCGGCTAGGGTTAGGGCGTAGGGCGGCTGCGGCTTAGGGTTTAGGGGGCCCGGGGGTGCGGCGGCTTTTAAAGGGCGGCCGAGGGGCGCCTGGGCGTGCGGGCCCGAGGCGGAGACGGCGCGGGGTGCGGCGGACCGAGCTCGGACTCGAGCTCGGGTCCGGCTCGGGCGCGGGGAAGGAGGAGGGCCTGACAGGCGGGGCCCCCCTGTCAGCGCCAGAGAGAGAGGAGGGGGAGCGGTACGCGCGCGCGGAGGTTGGGCCGGCGGGTGAGCTGCGGCCCAGAGAAGAGAGGGGGCGCACGGGGGAAAGGAAGGAGGGGGGAGGCGCGGGCCTTGGGCCGCGCGGGGTGGACCGGACCGAGCGGAGGGAAGGGAAAAGGCCGGGTTGTGCGAGGGGAGAGAGAGAGAAGGAGAGGGGAACGGCGGGCCGGCTGCAGAGGAAAGAAAGGGAAGGAGGGGGGGGTGGCCAGCCGGGTTGGGCTGGGCCCAAAGGGGAGAAAAGGAGGGGAAAAAGAGAAAGAGCAAACAAAAATCAAAAAGAGCTTTTGAATTTGAGAAAGGAATTTGAATTCAAATTTAATCCAAATAAACTACAACCAATAAAGCAATGCAAAGAGCATGAATGCACATGACATATATATTTTCCTATATTTATTTTTATACCTTAAGAAAATTGCTTATCAAAATTCATGTAACCCTTTAACCTATCATGCCATTTAAATTACTTTTGTACTTTGCAAAAATTAGGGTGTTACAAACCTACCCCCCTTAAAAGGAATCTCGTCCTCGAGATTCGGCTGGGCTAGCAAAAAGCTGGGGAAAATCTGCCTGTAACTCATCCTCTCGTTCCCAGGTAGCCTCATCCTCTGAATGGTGACTCCACTGAACTCTGCACATTCGTATCCTCTTACTCCGAGTAATTCTCTCTGCCGTATCCAGTATTTTGATCGGGTGCTCCTCGTAAGTCAAGTCCTCCTGCACATCCAGTTCCTCCAGCGGTAACTGCTCCTCAGGTACCCTCAAGCATTTCTTCAACTGAGAGATATGAAACACATTGTGCACATCTGACAACCGTGCAGGTAACTCTAGTTGGTAAGCCACCTCGCCTTTCCGTTCTAGAATCTTGAACGGACCAATGTAACGAGGCGACAATTTCCCTTTGACCTTGAATCTGCGCAAACCTCTGATTGGTGACACCTTCAGATATACGTAGTCACCTTCCTCAAAGGTCAACTCCCGTCGTCGAGTATCTGCATAGCTCTTCTGTCTTGACTGAGCCACCTTCAAGTTCTCACGAACAACCTGTACCTGCCTTTCAGCCTCTTTAATGATCTCAGGTCCGAACAGCTGACTTTCACCTGTCTCACTCCAATACAACGGAGTCCTGCACTTCCTGCCATACAGTGCCTCGAACGGCGCCATCTTTAAACTGGCCTGATAACTGTTATTATAGGAGAACTCTGCGAACGGCAAATCTTGTCCCAACTGCCTCCATGTTTCAGTGCACAGGCTCGGAGCATATCCTCTAACACCTGATTTGTCCTTTCGGTCTGCCCATCAGTTTGCGGATGATAAGCAGAGCTGAAGTTCAACTTCGTATCCATTGACTCATGCAGCTTTTGCCAGAATCGAGACGTAAACTGAGTACCCCTGTCTGACACTATCTTCTTAGGTACTCCATGCAAGCACACAATTCGCGAGATGTACAATTCTGCCAGTCGTGCACCTGTATACGTAATCTTTACCGGTATAAAGTGAGCTACCTTGGTCAGTCGGTCCACTATGACCCATATCAAATCATAACCATCTCGTGTTCGTGGCAACCCCACAATGAAATCCATACCGATTTCTTCCCATTTCCACTCCGGCACCTTCAAGGGCTGTAACAATCCGGCTGGTCTCTGATGTTCTGCCTTAACTCTCTGACACACGTCACACAATGCCACGTGAGCGGCAACGTCACGTTTCATGCCATACCACCAATATCTTTCCTTCAAATCCTGATACATCTTAGTACTGCCAGGATGGATAGAATAAGCTGAGTCATGAGCTTCCTGCAGAATTTTCTCTCGGAGGTGGTCCACATCTGGTACGCATATCCTCTTTCTGAACCATACTGTCCCATGTTCATCTTCAGTAAAATCTGGGGCCTTGCCTGCTTCTATCATTCCTTTTATCTCCTGTATCTTAGAGTCCTCAAGCTGACCCTTCCGTATGTCTTCGTTGAGGGTCGGCTCAACCTCTATAGTGATTCCCTCCGTATGAGCGACGAACCCCAGGTTGAGTCGTTCAAATTCCTTGTACAACTCCCGAGGCATCTGGCTAATCATCATCGCATTCACATAGCTCTTGCGACTCAAGGCATCCGCAACCACATTTGCCTTCCCGGGATGGTAGTGTATCTCCAGATCATAATCCTTGATCAGCTCTAACCACCTTCGCTGCCTTAGATTGAGGTCATTCTGAGTGAAAATATACTTCAAACTCTTATGATCGGTATATATCTGGCATCGGTGACCCAACAAGTAGTGCCTCCAAATTTTCAGAGCATGTACCACTGCTGCCAACTCCAGATCGTGCGTGGGGTAGTTCTGCTCATGCTTTCTCAATTGACGGGATGCATATGCAATCACGTGTCCCTCTTGCATCAATACACAACCGAGACCCTGCTTGGATGCGTCACAGTAGATATCGAAGCTTTTGTAAATATCAGGCATAGCCAACACTGGTGCAGTTGTCAGCCTCTTTTTCAGCTCCTCGAAACAATCCTGACATGCCGCAGACCATATAAATTTCTTGTCTTTCTCTAGCAGTGACGTAAGGGGTTTCACTATCTTAGAGAAGCCTTCAATAAACCTCCGGTAATACCCTGCAAGTCCTAGGAAACTCCGGATTTCCGAAACCGTCGTGGGTGGCTCCCATTTCAACACATCTTTTACTTTCCCTGGATCCACTGCAATACCTCCGCCTGTAATGACATGACCCAGAAATGAAACCTCATTCAGCCAAAATTCACACTTGCTGAGCTTAGCATACAACTGATTATCCCGGAGCTTCTGCAAGATGAGTCTCAAGTGCACCTCATGTTCCTCTTCATCCTTGGAGTATACCAGAATATCATCGATGAACACCACCACAAACTTGTCGAGATACTCCATGAACACTTTGTTCATCAGGTACATAAAGTAAGCTGGAGCATTAGTCAACCCGAACGACATCACCGTATACTCATATAACCCATACCTGGTAGTGAATGCGGTCTTGGCAATATCTGAAGGTCGTATCCTCAGCTGATGATAACCTGACCTCAAGTCAATCTTTGAGAATACCTTGGCTCCCCTCAACTGATCAAACAAGTCTTCTATACGCGGCAATGGATACTTGTTCTTGATTGTCACCTCATTCAAGACCCTGTAGTCAACACACATCCGCTGTGTACCATCTTTCTTTTCAACGAATATCACAGGTGCTCCCCAAGGTGACGAACTAGGACGAATGTACCCCTTACCTAGCAATTCTTTCAGTTGTTTCTTAAGTTCCTCTAATTCACCAACCAACATTCTATATGGCCTCTTAGCAATAGGCGCAGTACCAGGTAAAAGATCTATAATAAATTCAATGTCACGTTCAGGTGGCATACCTGGCAAATCATCAGGGAAGACGTCCGGGTACTCGCTAACCACTCTGATAGCCTCCATCGAACTTGCCTTTAACTGATTTACTGCACAATCTGCTGCCGACGGAAGTGTTGCAACAAACTCAAATCTTTCACCTTCTTGGCTAGTGAGAACCACAGACCGCTTGGAACAATGAATCACTGCGTCGTATTTTGTCAACCATCCCATTCCGAGAATAATATCAATACCACTTGACGGTAACACTATCGGGTTTGCACAGAATTCCTTGCCCATGATTTGTATTTTTACCCCGAGACATCGGTACACAGCCCTCATATTTCCCCCAGGTGAATTTACTAACATGGAATTAGGCATGGTGCATAAGGGAATAGAGTACTTAGCTACATATTCAGCAGAGATGAATGTATGCGATGCTCCAGAATCGAATAAAACTGATGCAGGGGCGGAGTTGACAAGAAACATACCGAACACAACGTCCTGAGCCTCCTGAGCGGTCTCCGCGGCCACATGATTCACTCGCCCGCGGACGTAGTTTTGCTGACCCTTGTTGCTCTGGGGCGTCTGCATGTTGTTTCGGGGCTGTTGCTGCTGCTGCTGCGGTGTCTGCCTCTGTCCACTGTTGTTAAATTGACCTGGAGTGTGCTGAGCATTTTTCTTGGGACATGCATTGGCATAATGTCCCGCTTCACCACACCGGTAGCAAGTATTACCACCGGCGGGAGCGGTGGCATTGTTTCTCATCGGCGTGCCTGTAGGGGTGCCCTGACGATTCTGCTGAAAGTTGGAGCGCTGCACTGACTGACCGGCATGTTGAGCTTGCTGCTGCTGTTGGTTGAAGCGCGGGTACTGACTCTGCCCGAAGTTGACATTCTGTCCCCCTGAGCGGAAGGGTGTCCCCTGCGGGGCATTGAAGCGAGGACGTGCATTACTGCTGAATTGCGTCGATGACTCGTACTTCCTTTTCTGCTCACCCATCTCCTTGCGGGCATGCTCCACCATGATGGCTTTATCCACCATTTTCTGGAAGCTGTCGAAAGTATGCACCATTAGTTGATATTTGATAGGTCCAATCAGACCCTCCCTGAAGTGATCCTGCTTCTCCTCATCATCCGCGACATCTGCAGGGGCGTAACGAGACAGTTGGATGAACTTGTCCCGATACTCACTCACGGACATTGCCCCTTGCTTCAAAGCAAGGAACTCCTGCTTCTTGAGCTTCATCAGGCCCTTGGGTATGTGCTGCTCCCGAAATTTGCTCCTGAACTCCTGCCAGCCGATAGCGTCGGGGTTGTCATGAGCTGCTGTGTAAGCATCCCACCAATCCGCTGCGGTCCCTTCCAGTCTGCCTGAAGCATAAAGAACCTTCTCCCTGTCGGTACACTGGGCGAGGTTGAGCATCTTCTCCACAGTCTTGATCCAGTCATCAGCCTGAAGTGGATCCGGTGAATGAGAGAATGTGGGAGGCTTGTGACTCATGAACTCCCTGTGCCTGTCCCTTGCTGGTGGTGGTGGAGGTGGTGGCGCTTGGTTCATCTGAGCTTGCATGTTGGCGATGGTGTTCGCCATGTTGGTCAGCAGCTCAGTCTGGGCGGCGAGAAACTGCTCCATTCCTGCAGGTGGCGTCGGGTGCGGTTGACTTGGTGGCGGGTTAGGGTTGGTGTTGTTGCGCACCCTCCGTCGCGGCGCTGCAGGTTGATCAACTCCTGATCCGGACCTGGTGTTCACCATCTGATTGGGTTAGAAAAGAGAGACTCATGAATTTAATCATGGAAAATGGATAGGAACAAGGGCAAGATAAAGATAGCAACGGAAAAAAAAAACAACCCCAAAATTTTACTAACTATATATTTGTATTAATAACTTGATATGGTTGTGGTCATCACTCCACAACCTATCGCAATCATTACAAAGATCCAACTCAAACATTGTCACAAAACCAAGCACACTTTCACATTAATCTAATTTAACACACTATTAAGATCGTTCGTACTAACGATTGCAAAAGACTCTTGGAAAACTCCTATCTAGAAAGAAAATTTACTCCTATCTTAACTCCTAAAACTATCCTCTAACGGTAGGTGGTGCGGTAGCCGGGCTCTCCATAATGAATACGCTTGCGAGGGGGTGACTCCGGCAAGTACTCCTTTGGTTCAATGCTGTCGCACTCCGGAGGTAACACTGGATCTCCTCTCAGCCGAGCCTCCAGAATTGCCTTCTCCCGGATGGTCTTCATTAGCTTCTTCTTGACCTCCTGGATCTCTGCTCCGGCTGCATCTAGGTCCGTGCTGAGAGCGGCGACCAGCTCCTGTGTGGTGTCCATTAGCAGACTTACTTCCCCAGGGGGTGGAGCAGGAATCTGCGCACCAGTAGCTCCCCTCTTGCGTTGTGGAAACTGCTGGAACTCAGTGCCCTGGAGCTCTTCCTTGTAAGCGTAGCAAAGAAAGTAGAGTGCCCTCCTGGCAGCTTCACTAGTCCCTGCCTCCAAAGCCCTCCTGGGCACCTCATCAATGTGCTTAGAGTATTCCACCCAGCATCCAGGTCTCTCATCCGGAACGCAAATCAACACCGACACCAACCATTCTTCTTCCTGTTGTGCATTCTTGAACAAGTGAGCCTCAAAATGTGGCTTCCGCGGAAAGCCAATCCTCTGCATGGCCTTCCAGAGGAGCGCGGGGAAAGGACCATCGGCAGATTCCAAGTGAAGTATCTGCTTCCCGTAGTGAGGCTCAGGTGGTGGTGGGGTCGTGGCGACAGCTGGCTCCGGACCATCATCTGGATCGTCATCGTCATCTCCTGGCGCATCGGAGTCCTCAGCATCACCCTTATCCTTGTCTCCATCTGCAGCACCTGAATCATCACCATCTCCTCCTGCAGGGCCCTCATTGCTGCCACTTGAAACCTCTGGATGGTCGTCTGGCAACTCCATGGGCTCCTCCTCAGTGTCGGTGTCCACCCATCCCCCATTGGAGTGGTCACAGTGATGGTCATCCAGTGGGTCGGACACTTCCTGCGAGTGATGAATCGGATGCGGTGGTCCACGGGTGCTCTTACGGGCAGTCTGCCTGATTCTGACCATCTGCAACAGAAACGAGAGCAATGCAAGATAGAGAACATTTAGAGGAAGATGCTATGAGTGACCTTAAAGCAAGATGGTATTTTTGCAAACTTCAACACACTTGAGAGACAAGCAGGTTTTCAAAGAGAAAGGTAGAAGAATAATGATATAATCAAGAAAAATAAGCAGTTTTCAAAAGCAAGAAGGCAGAAGCTTGGCTACTAAGCAAGATAAGACTTAAAATTCGACCATTACTAGCTAGGCTAACGTCCTACAGTCAACACGGCTCTGATACCACTTCTGTCACACCCGGTTTAGAAAAGATAACCGAATGCATCCCATATGTGCGCCAGGATCAAGTTCCGCACATACAGTAGACGTCACAAGCGAATATCCGAACAATGCAATAACGAATAAGAGTATAATAGTACTTTATTACATGACCGACAGTCTTAACCTTAAGCAAATAAATAATCGTCGATAAATAGCAGCGGACTTCAACTTCACAGGCAGTTGACTGGGAGACACTCGCCTAGAAATCTCCAATATCCTCGGGAAACTCCGGAAAGTTGTCTTGTTCTGAGCAGTATTGGTTTTAATAAAGCAAGCGTGAGTACACTTATGGTTGGTACTCAGCAAGTGGAGTAAATTATATGACATGCAAGGCCAAATCAAGGATAAGCTGACATGGTTTGACTGCGATAAGCATTTTAGTTGGTCAAGTTTTATTTAGCAAGCATTAACTAAGTTTAAGTTTATACCAACCCTTATATAAAAACTGAGTAAATAAACAACAACAACAAAATAAAGAACAACAGCTTAAGTCGTCTTCAAGTTCAATTATCATGTGAGGGTCCAAGCCGCTCTTAACCGTGAGCACGGCTGATATATCAGTTTTCACTCTGCAGAGGTGGTACACTTTACCCACAGCTCGTGTTTCCCTTGATGCCCGGGTTTGCAAGGCCCTTAAACACTTCCGAGGTGAGTGGCAGGGATTCACTATGAGGCCTTTACAAAGATTCCCTAACTTGTGACAATCCGCTAAGGTTTCAAGCCAAAGCGGTCATAACCCTCCCTATTGAGGAAAATACCTTAGCCAAGGTTCACATAGCTATGTGCCTCAAAGGACCGAGCTATACCCCGTCAATGCAACCCCTCTTGCCCTTTCGGTAAGATCATCACAAGCCAGGGTTTCTAATTAATTAGCCAAGACCAGAGCCATATAGTACTGTGGTTGTACTGTTTTCCTGGGTGGTTCTCCATGTTCCAATTCATTCGATAAGCTTGTTTGATTGCCATAACAATATTCCAAAGGACATGAGAGATATAGGAGGTAACATGGTTTCCAAACATCCAAAACTATTATTAAGCAACTAGCGTAACTATAACATAAATAAAACAACCCAGGTTTAAACAAGGAAGATAAATAAAATCTAG
Organism: Panicum hallii; assembly: GCF_002211085.1. Classification (NCBI taxonomy): domain Eukaryota; kingdom Viridiplantae; phylum Streptophyta; class Magnoliopsida; order Poales; family Poaceae; genus Panicum; species Panicum hallii. The sequence goes on from NC_038048.1 coordinate 18,102,154, forward strand.
TCGTATCCTTAGTTGGGTTCCATCATGTTCTAGACACATGCATGCATAAAAGTAAAGTTGTAATTGTGATATTAATAGGACTGAAATCATGATCAAGGACCACTTGCCTTCGTTAGCAAACTGCTGCTGCTCAGGAAAATCTTCAAAGTCTTGACCCTGCGGATCCTCGAACTGCGCACCGTCTAACGTCGCACACAAGCACATACAAACAAGGAGACGAAATAAAATAAGAACAGTACACCAATCAGTGAAAACAGAACAAAATAACATGTTAAAAACATTGTACAAGTCGTAAGGATCGCGTGAGCGCAAGAATCGATGAAATCGGAGTTAAAACGGAGAAGTTAGGGCTAAAACGGGGTTCCAGGGGCTTATCTGCGAAGATTTAGATCTAAAAGGACCTAAAACAGAGAAACCAGGGGCTAGATCATAATTAAACCCTAGACAGAGGGGCTAGAACGCAAAATCTAGAGATACAGGACGGCGGGTTCGATTTTGAAAAACCCTAGGGGTCTAAATAGAAGAATTTGGACTAAAACGCTAATACTTTTGAATTGGGCAGGACGGCGGGTTGAAATCGAGAAAACTTAAGGGCTATTTTGCAAATACGGCGCGGTTGACCGGTACTTGGACTGTTTGACCCACGGGTAGATAGGATCTGGGCCGATGGATTTTGATCGGACGGTGGGGATCGCGCTGGCGGGGGGGGGGAACGGCACGGGAGAGGCGGCGGGACGCCGGCGGCGAGCCGGAGGCGGCGGCGACTCGCCGGAGGTACGCGATCTCGCGTCTCCGGCGACCATTCGGGACGGGACTTGGCCGGGGAGAGAGAGGGGAACGAGGGGAACTGGTTTGGGGTGAAGAGAGGGAGAGGCGGCGGCCGTAGACGGCGGCCGGCGGCGAGAGCGGCGGCGGAGGCTCGGTGTGCGTCGAGCGGCCACGGGGGAAGCGGGGGAGAGGGAAAAGGCGTGCGACCGTGCACCCTCATCACCTTGCGGTGCCCCGGGGGCACTCGGTTGCCGGGGAGCGGCGGCGGACCGGCGTGACGACGGCGGCCCGAGGCGAGGACGGCGGCGGCGGATGCGGCGGCTAGGGTTAGGGCGTAGGGCGGCTGCGGCTTAGGGTTTAGGGGGCCCGGGGGTGCGGCGGCTTTTAAAGGGCGGCCGAGGGGCGCCTGGGCGTGCGGGCCCGAGGCGGAGACGGCGCGGGGTGCGGCGGACCGAGCTCGGACTCGAGCTCGGGTCCGGCTCGGGCGCGGGGAAGGAGGAGGGCCTGACAGGCGGGGCCCCCCTGTCAGCGCCAGAGAGAGAGGAGGGGGAGCGGTACGCGCGCGCGGAGGTTGGGCCGGCGGGTGAGCTGCGGCCCAGAGAAGAGAGGGGGCGCACGGGGGAAAGGAAGGAGGGGGGAGGCGCGGGCCTTGGGCCGCGCGGGGTGGACCGGACCGAGCGGAGGGAAGGGAAAAGGCCGGGTTGTGCGAGGGGAGAGAGAGAGAAGGAGAGGGGAACGGCGGGCCGGCTGCAGAGGAAAGAAAGGGAAGGAGGGGGGGGTGGCCAGCCGGGTTGGGCTGGGCCCAAAGGGGAGAAAAGGAGGGGAAAAAGAGAAAGAGCAAACAAAAATCAAAAAGAGCTTTTGAATTTGAGAAAGGAATTTGAATTCAAATTTAATCCAAATAAACTACAACCAATAAAGCAATGCAAAGAGCATGAATGCACATGACATATATATTTTCCTATATTTATTTTTATACCTTAAGAAAATTGCTTATCAAAATTCATGTAACCCTTTAACCTATCATGCCATTTAAATTACTTTTGTACTTTGCAAAAATTAGGGTGTTACACTCAGTCATAGGTTTAGCTATCTTGGAGAAATCTGGAATGAATCGGCGATAGTATCCCGCCAATCCAGGGAAACTTCGTATTTGATGGACTGAAGTTGGAGGCTTCCAATCCATAACTTCCTGAACTTTGGTTGGGTCAACTCATATGCCTTCACTAGAGATAGTGTGTCCCAAAAATTTCACACTATCTAGCCAAAATTCACATTTTGAGAATTTGGCATAAAGGCGATGATCACGTAGTCGTTGAAGAACGATGCGTATGTGATCAGCATGGTCTTCATTAGTCTTGGAATATATCAGAATATCATCGATGAAGACCACGACAAATTTGTCAAGTTCCGGCATAAAGACTAAATTCATGAGATACATGAAATATGCCGGTGCATTGGTAAGCCCAAATGACATAACCAGATATTCATAAAGTCCATATCTGGTTGAGAAGGCCGTTTTTGGAATGTCACAAGACCTAATCTTGATCTGATGATAACCAGAGCATAAGTCGATCTCAGAGAAGACCTTAGCTCCAGCTAGCTGATCGAACAAGATGTCAATGCGGGGAAGAGGGTACTTATTTTTGATGGTGACCGCATTGAGTGGACGATAATCGACACATAGCTTTAGGCTATTGTCTTTCTTCTTTACGAAGAGAGCAGAACAACCCCAAGGTGAAGCACTTGGGCGTATGAAACCTTTGTCCAGAAGATCTTGGAGTTGGATCTTTAACTCGGCCAATTCATTTGGTGGCATGCGATATGGCCTCTTGGAAATAGGAGCAGTGCCAGGTTGAAGTTCGATAATGAAGTCAATGTCTTTGTCCGGTGGCATTCCAGGCAAATCGTCTGGAAAGACATCAGGGTACTCACAAACTACAGGAATATCTTTTACCTTGATGTCTGTGATGGCATAAGTGCAAGAGTGCAGATACTCCTGCTGGGGTAGATAGAGGGTAGTTGCTCCTTGATGTGGTGAGTCAATCTCGATAACTCGGGAAGAGATGTCTAGCAGTACTCTATGTTCTGTCATCCAATTTGTCCCAAGTATAATATCAATACCCTCTAGGTTTAATAGAATCAAATCAGTTCTGATTTCCTTGCTACTCAATTGAATTGGCACCTTTTTGATCATTTGGCCAGATGTAATTTTTCCTCCAGGGGTAGAGATCACATATGACCCCTTGATAGGGCAAAGATCAAGTCCTATTCGGGTACTGCAGTTGTTACTAATGAAACTATGAGTTGCTCCTGAATCGAATAATGTAACAACTGGTTTGTGGTGTACCGAAAATGTACCCGACATGATAGGAGCTCCATCCGGAAGTTCTGCAAAGGTAGTGAAGTTAATTTGCCCTTGGCGGACCTGCACCATCGGTCTTTTGCCCTTGTTCTGGTTATTCTGACTGGAACTCTGCCCTTGATTAAGTTTCTTGGGCTGCGGACAATTTCTGATGAAATGATTCGCACTTCCGCACTTTAAACAGTAATAAGTGCTGCTTTTCTGTTGGACTTGTTGAACATTTGGCCGTGGGCCAGATTGTTGTGATTGTTGTAAAGATATGGGAGGTTGATACTCTCCTTGTTGTTGAGGCAGCCAGAAAGCCAGTTTGCCGATCCAGGCATTTCGCTGTGGCGCTCTAGGCGTTACATTCTGAACCAACTGATACTGCGGGGGTTGAATGCTCACGGGTCTAGTGGAGAGCCTTCGCTTCTTTTCGGCACGGTGTGTTGTGATGCAATCCTCCTGAGTCAAAGCCATGTTAACCAGCTCACTGAAGGTATTCGCCTTAATAAGGTTCAGACGTTCCTTGAGCTTAGTGCTCAGGCCTCGACAAAAATGATCTTGCTTTTTGGCATCGTTATCAGCATAATAACCCGCATACCAACACAGGTGATTAAAAGCCTGTGCATATTGCAGTACGGTGCGGGTACCTTGGGTAAGTGCCAAGAACTTAGTCAGTTTCCGTTCCATCAGCCCTTCAAGTATATGATGCCCCCTGAAAGCATTCCGGAATTCTTCCCTGGAGGTAACATGACCATCAGCTTGCATAGCACAAAAATCATCCCACCAAATACGGGCAGCTCCGCGTAATTGTTGGGCAGCAAAATGAACCTTGTTAGAATCCGCACATGGAATCATAAGAAGAGCAAACTTAGATTCAACGGTGTGGAGCCAAGCATCGGCATCCAAGGGCTCCTCCACTTCACTGAATAGCTGTGGCAGAACCAACCTGAATTATACCGGCTCAAGTACGTGAGTCCATTCCTGAGGGTTCCAACGTGCTTCAAACGGTATAATCCCTTGGCCTGTCGGGTAACGTCCCGATAAACCACCGATACACAGGATCAAATAAGGTTACCTCACACGAAGGTGAGTCCAGAGATACAATCACCATCACATTTTACATCACAGAGAATTACATTACAAGAGTTTCCAAAAGTAATGTGAAGTTTCCAACTTGGAGAAAAACATTACAAATTGTTAAAACTATGATTTTTGGCAGCGAAAAACATACGCGATGATTACAACACGTCGTCAAGACGGATGTCATGCTAAGCCCAGGCACGACATCACTCGGTATCACCACTGTTGGTCGGGGACGGATCCCATTCCTCGGACCAACCTTCTGAAAGATTACAGGGCCAAGGCAAGGGAAGAGTAGGGTCTTCAAGACATTACCTGCAAAACATATAACTAGCAAGGCTGAGTATACTAATACTCAGCAAGGCTTACCCGGGATTGGGTATACTTTAGCCCATAACTAGACTTATGATGGCTTATAATAGCTCTAGGTTTAGTTTCAGCTGAAAAGCAACTAAGAGTAGATCCTTGTTTTCAACTTTTAGCTTTCAAGTTCTATGTGATTATCCATTCTAGATAAGCACTTATAACTATGCAAGCAAGGTAGAGCTCTTTATCTCAACCATCAGTATTACTTATCATATAGTTGCTCTTATTACTCTGTGTGATAAAGGGATTAAGTAGTCTCAATCATCGTGAGAGGCGGACGATTCTGAATCGAATTTAACCTTGCAAGGTAAACCTAACTCACACGCTTGGAACATCCAATGATAGTTCCGAAGCAACCGTTTGCCTTTCATTCCGACTCGTGGACAGGTCCACCACAAGCGACTGCAGGAACATACGCACTCCCAAAGTGCAGGACATACGTCTGTAGCGCGACTACAAAACCCGTATTCCTGGTTGCCCTTGCAACACGTATTTCCCCAATCGAACATAAGTAACCAGAAGAAGCAAGACGAGTGGTGGGAGGTATGTCCACTCCTCGGGCTGATTGACTACTAGGCTTGCCGCTTACCATATTTCGCGGCATGTGGCTAGTATTTTCAAATGCTTAACCACCGCTAACACACACTGCGGCCTTATCCAATTCAACAACACAGACGGGGTATCATCTCAACCATGATACCTCACAAAACTCCCGTCCGTCATCCTTATAGTGATAACAGGAATGTAAACATTACAACTCCTATATTGCGCGAGTGACAGGAAATCACCCGACTTCTACCGGCCTTATTAGCATAGCAGCTAGTCGGACTCAAGTGCTAGTATTCATCACATTGGTTCCTAGGAGAATGCAACTAGGGTTTCAAGCAATTCCTAAGAACTTAATGCATAGAATACATAAATAGATGTAGATTGCAGTGTAATAAAAGTAGTAGGTTATGTCCGGGGCTTGCCTTTACTGGTGGGGCTGGGGTTAGTTAAGTTAATAACGTCCCAACTTTGGTTCGGGCCTTTAGAGAATTCCCTGACGAAGTTCTTGGGGTCTTCAGGACAATCTCATTCTAGTTCCGGGATCTGTAGGAATTTCCACGGCTCGATCCACGATCAGCTCGTAATCACCTCCAGCGAGAATAGTCGGGTCTACATGATATGCAAGAATGTAGAATTAAGGAATGCATAGTTTTTTTTATTTTATTTCACGATAAGCTGCACTCCAAAAGGCTAACACTCATGAATTCATGGTACAAAAAGGAACCTAAGCTTTGAATCATAAACACTCAACTCATGACTATAACATTGATTTAATTGAAAACAAGAATTAAAATACTCAAAATTAAATTAAAATTTGAATGTGAAGCTTGGATAATTAAAGTTATAAAGTTTTGAAAATTTAAACACAGATCCATTGCATACTTAAAAGATCTGACCAAAATATCTAGTTAGATAAGCTTTACTGAAAAGACTTAGCTAATTCTACTATAAAACAAATTGAATTGATCAACTTAAAAGAATTAAATTACAAAAAAAAGATTAGGTTTGAAAATTCCACATCAATTCATACTTAATCTATGGAGATTGCATATCAAAAATCATGATCAACAAAGTTAACATGTAGGAACAAAATTGGAACTATGGATATTACACTCCCTTATCTTAGATTAAAAATAGATTCAGAAATATTTAGTTTCATATCAAACTTAGTTAATAGAAGTTGTAGAGTTCAAAATCTAGTTTCCAACAAAACTAGTTTTGCAATTTTTGGAATTTCCTACAATTTTCTATTGAATTTACAAGCCAGCAATACCACTCACATGAAATAACAAGCATTTATTTACTTCTATTTTAAACACAGCATAAACTATATACTTTCATAACATGGTCACAAAACAAGAGTGATAGAGTTTGAAATAAGGATTCGGGTCTAAATGGTTTTACATATTTTTGAATTTTCTATGATTTCCTAGGAATTTTCAAAGTTCAGCACATTGGAAAGGAAAAAGAATCAAAACTTTCATTTGGACCCTCGGGAAGAGTTGGAACTTGACAAATAGGCCCTTCTGCCATGGATGGCCGGAGGAGCTCGGTTCCAACTCCAATTCCGGCGATGGGATGGTTAATTAGCAAGGGGAAGGGGGTGGGGAGGAAGAGGGCATCCGGGCGCACCCTTTTGAGGCCTTGGCCGGGCTTGGGGAGGACGGGAAGGGGGTCGCCGGTGGTGGCCGTAGCGGCGGCGGTGTGGTGGCGCGGGGAACCGGGCTACGGCGAAGGAGAGATGCAAGGAAATGGGGGATGAGCTTCAGGAGGTCCCGGGGCTGCTATTTATAGAGAGGAGAAGGGAGAAGAATGGCACATGGCCGGGCGCCACGGCGGCGGGATCACGGCAGTGCGGGCGGCGATGCTGTGCACGTGGTGGCGCGAGGAGAGGCCACGGGGGCGGGCTAGGGTGGAGAGCAGGGCTAGGGTGGCGCCTAGGAGTGAGAGGGAAGCAAGGGGGCTGCACTGACCGGCCGGGTTTCCGATGAACGGCGGCGGCGGCGGCGAGCAGTAAAAACAGAGGAGCCGTGGGTGGGTTGAAGACGACTGGACTGATTTGCAATTTTCCAAAGTTCCAGGGACCTATCTGTAAACCAACGATAACTTTTAAGCTAGGGCTCAAAAGGAAAAGTGTTCAAAATGAAAGTTGTAAAACTTTTCAAGCTCTACAACTTTGTTTTAGGGTTTGAAATCAAAAAAAACTCGAAGTATGCAACTTTATTTTGAAGCTTTGGATTAACTTTAAACTTTATATAGATTTGTCCTTGTTAAAGTATTTCACACATAACTTTGGGCCTAAATGCAAGTTTTCAGAGTTGTCATGATTACTTGCATTCTTATAATTTGGGCCCTAGTAACTTTTGAAAATTACTTTTGTAACTCATGCATCTTTCACAAAAGGACTTATATTCTTATAAAATTACACATAAGGTCTTATTTCTACAAATACATCCAACCTTATACATTTCAACACATGCATTACATTTCATACCTATTATGGTACAATTTGACACCTAGGGTGTCACAATAGCGGGGGCTGGGTACTAAGAAAATCTTGATAGGTTGCCACCTGCGGTTCATCACGATCTCGTGATTGCTGACGCTGTTGATTCTGCTGTGCTTGTACCAATAGGTTGAGAAGTTCAGTTTGCCGAGCCATAACCTCGGCTAGATGTGAAAGTGGTAGGGATGGTTGTTGGGAATTGCTGGACTGATCTGCACGGAATCCTGCCGGGGTTCCACGTGTGGCTCCAACCATCTGAAATAAAAATTCAGATGATAAAATTTATTTACCCTGCTGAAGACTTACAAGGTAAATAGGATGAGACAACTGATTCTGATACAGCAAGGGCTAGAAATCAGAAAGATACTTAAGATACTTGACCAACAGTACCACAAGAATCCCGATAACCACACCAAAGATCAACAACCTACCACATATCCTTAGAAGAATCAAAACACACATTGTATTCATGTGTTTGATGATGAGTTATGCATGCACGTTCTACTCGTCCTCACAATCCAAAATAACTGCCAAATATCTTTGGACTTACGTGGTTAATTTCGGTGGCATTATACATACGTCTCTCACTATTAACTAGTCGATAAACCCTAGCCGTCCTAGTTTCGTATTCGTGATTAGTGTACCTGCAGAAAACCACCATACATATATCCAATGAACCTTTCATGCCAGCATGTCATGAAAGCGTCCCCAATCATTACTGTTCACTATAGAAACAGCATATGTACAATTACCGCCGTACAGACAACATTAGCATATGTTATCGAAACAACGTATTCACGGGGGTACCGCAAAATGCGGGGGTATGAACAGCGATCGCCATACCCTGCGCCGAACCATATACTCCCAATGTAGTCAACCGAAGTTGGTACATTGGCAGCATCTCAAGTAGGCCACTGCTTGAGAAACAGCGTTCGGTTCACATCACCGACAGGAAGGCCAAGCTCCCTCAGTTGGCTGAGGATCCTTACCTCCTTACCTCACCATCGAAGATGTCGTTACAAAAAGTAAAGTTGGGTTGTGCATGAATTTAAGTTTTGATAGGAAAGTAATGCTGGTAGTTAGAGTTATATCTATATATACTATAGCCACCTCTATTTCCCTCATAAACATTACCCTAGGGCTTTACGTACTAAGTACAATCCTTAACGAATCCAACGCGGCTTTGCCAAATGTTTTGTTGGTCAAACTTTTATACTGAAAGCATTTTCAAGGTAAAATGTATCTCTAGAGTAACCCTATAGCTCTGATACCAGCTGTGGCAGAACCAACAGGAATTATACCGGCTCAAGTATGCGAGTCCATTCCTGAGGGCTCCAGCGTGCTTCAAACGGTATAATCCCTTGGCCTGTCAGGTAACGTCCCGATAAACCACCGATACACAGGATCAAATAAGGTTACCTCACACGAAGGTGAGTCCAGAGATACAGTCACCATCATATTTTACATTATAGAGAATTACATTACAAGAGTTCCAAAAGTAGTACGAAATTTCAAACTTAGGGAAAATAGTACAAACTGTTGAAGTTTTAGCTATTGGCAGTGGAAAACATATGCGATGATTTACAATACATCGTCAAGACGGATGTCATGCTAAGCCCGGGCATGACATCACTCAGTATCACCAATGTTGGTCGGGGACGGATCCCATTCCACGGACCAACCATCTGGTAGAGCACAGGGCCAAGGCAGGGAAGAGTAGGATCTTCAAGGACTATACCTAAAAAACATAAAGCTAGCAAGACTGAGTATACTAATACTCAGCAAGGCTTACCCGTTCATGGTATACATAGCCATGTAACTAGACTTATGAAGGCTTATAATAGCTCTGGGTTTAGTTTCAGCTGAAAAGCAACTAGGAGTAGATCCTTATTTTCAACTTTTAGCTTTCAAGTTCTATGTGATTATCCATTCTAGATAAGCACTTATAACTAAGCAAGCAAGGTAGAGCTCTTTATATCAACCATCAGCATTACTCATCATATAGTTGCCCTTGTTACTCTATGTGATAAAGGGATCAAGCAGTCTCAATCTTCGTGAGATGCGGACGATTCTGAATCGAATTTAACCTTGCAAGGTAAACCTAACTCACACGCTTGGAACATCCAACGATTGTTCCGAAGCAACCGTTTGCCTTTCATTCCAACTCGTGGACAGGTCCACCACAAGCGACTGCAGGACCATACGCACTTCCAAAGTGCAGGACGTACGTCTATAGCGCGACTACAAAACCTGTACTCCTGGTTGCCCTTGCAACACGTATTCCCACACGTCGAACATAAGTAACCAGAAGAAGCAAGACGAGTGGTGGGAGGTATGTCCACTCCTCGGGCCGATTGGCTACTAGGCTTACCGCTTACCCAAAACTCACGGCATGTGGTTAGTACTTTCAAACGCTTAACCCCGATCGGCACACACCGCGACCTTATCAAATTCAATCAACACAGACGGGATATCACCTCAACCATGATACCTCATAAAACTCCCGTCCGTCATCCTTATAGTGATAACAGGAATGTAAACATTACAACTCCTATATCGCGCGAGTGACAGGAAATCACTCGACTTTTACCGGTCCTATTTAGCAGAGCATCTAAACGGTATGGACTCGGGTACAATACATTGGTTTCCTAAGATCTTATGCAACTAGGGTTTCATCTCAACTCCTAGACGTAATGCAAGATATATAATATAATAATGAAATTGTAATAACTTGAAATTTTGGGATATGCACCGGGGCTTGCCTTTATTGGTGGGGCTGGGGTCAGTCAAGTTAATAGCGTCCGAACTTTGGTTCGGACCTTCAGAGAATTCCCTGACGAAGTTCTCGGGGTCTTCAGAATAACCTTCTTCTGTATCCAGGATTAGCTGGTAGTCTCCGTCGGCGAGAGCGATCGAGTCTACATGATATGCAAGATTGACAGATTGTGATTCAATGGATGCATTCACTTTCATTTCACCTCACGATAAAGTTGCAATCCAAAGAAAACATAGTTCACTCAATCAAACATATCATTCACTCTTCTACTGGGCATTCATTTATCGAGTATAAACTAACCTAATTAACTACACTAAACAGCGTGTTTAGTTTCATTAAACAGCTAGGGTTGGTTTTATTTAAACCTAATAGATAGGGTTTATAAAATATAAGCATCTGATCTTAAGATCAAGATCCGATGCTACAAAAATTATGGTAGACAGAACAAATAGAATCAAAATTACCTGAAAAGTTTCAGAACATTTTATGCAGTAAATAAACCTGAAGAAATATTTTAAATAGTTAATACCTAGAAAATGTTTTATTTTTACAGAACAAACTACTATAGAACTGGGGTTGAAACTTTTATTAGTTACATATAAAGCTATTTCTAAGTTACTGTTAATTTATCAAGATTTTATCATTACAGAAACTTTGCCACAAAAAAATAAACAAAACAGCACTAAAAGATTAAGATGTATTTATAACTGTGGATCAACATAAGATCTTGTTCTGAAATTTTGCGAACATGTTACTCTATTCAAGGGAAATACTTCAAAATATTTTCATAATTTTTCAGCAACAAGAACTAGGATAAAAGAACTATCTTTGAAAACAAGCATAAATCCATAACTCGATTTATAGCCTACTATTATTCTTAATACTTTTACCATGGATTACACATACAAGAAGGAGGCTAAGGTATAAAATTCGGATACAAACACTATTAGAAGCATCCTTAAATAGGATCTAAACATTTTATCAACACAACACAAAGGCACTTAAATTTCATAGCTAAAGAGCAGAAAAAGACTTGAAGATTTTACACAAGGCTAAACAAGAGGTACACAAGCTATATTTCAAAAATTAGTTACAGCATAGCTAGGGAACATAAGATTTAAATAAAACACTCATTTCCTAATGTTTAAATTAACTCAAAAAATACACACACATGGCTCATAGTTACTATACAAAACTTGTAGAAAATCACTCAAGGATTGAAACAAAACTTTGTTTGGCATTTTTATGAATTTTATATGATTTTATATGATTTTTACAAAATCAGCATTTTGAAACTAGAGTTGAAACATTCCTTTTACAGATCAGTCCCTCGTTTTTATAGAAAACCCCTTAGAAAGAAATCAATCCAAGCAATTGGATCCAAGGACCATGGCCGGCCGTGGGAGCTTGATTCCGGCCAAAATTCCGGCCATGGGGTTCACCGACGGCGAGGGGCAGGGGGGGAAACACGAGGGAACCATAAGCTACCTTTTAGTAGTCTTGGACGGGCTCGAGGTGGCTTGTAGCGGCCGGCCCGCTGGAGACAATGGCGGCGGCGGGGGCCAGCTGCGGCGGCAGTGCTCCGGCATTCAGGGGAGGAAGGGGCCGGGCTGGGAAGATTCAGTGGAAGCTAGGGAAGATGTTTGAGGGATCCTTGGGGGCGGAGGGGAGACAGGGCGGCGGGTCGACGAGTGACCGAGGTTCACTGGAGATGGTGGCGGCGGCGGGGAGTTTCTGATGGTGCGGCAGGGGTCGGGACCGCCCTTTTATGGGCCGTAGGGAAGGGGAGGAGCAGGAGGGGCACTTAGGCCACGGTATTGGTGCTGCGGGGAGGCGTGCAGGAGGTCACAGCGGCTGGCAGCGCTGGCAAGTCCCGATGGCGTGGCGCGCGGGCGAGGGGCCAGCAGGGGGGGCTAGGGCGGTGAAGGAGGCATAGGGCGACGCGTGGTTGAGCTATGCAGCAGGAGGTGGGCTGGGGGCGGCCTAGAACGACGGTGGTGGCATTACTGCCATAGCAGAGGAGCAGAGAGAAAGGGGGAGGGGCGCCTAGAGGAAGAAGAACAGTGGGGGATGCTAGCGGTTTTTCTGCGATTTCAAAAAGTTCTAGGGACCTTATTGTAAACAGAAATTTCTCACTGTTATAGAGCTCAAATGAGAACATGATCAAAATAGAAGTTGTAGAAATTTTCAAACCCTACAACATTGCTTTAGGGTTCATTTTCAAAAACTCAAAGTATGAAACTTTATTTTGAAACTTTAGACTAATTTTAAACTTTATAAAGATTTTGTCCTTGTTAATGTAAATTACATATAACTTTGGGTCTATTTGCAAATTTTCATGTAATCTCATGATTACTTGCACTCTTACACTTTGACCCCTAGTAACTTTGAAAGTTACTTTTGTAAATCACATATTTTGCATAAAAGGACTCATATTTTAGTAAAATTACACTTAAGTCCTTTTCTTCACATAAACACCCAAATTTCACACAAAACAAAGCATACAAAGCATTCCTTCCTATTTACTTGTTGTATTTAGACACCTAGGGTGTCACAACCTTCCCCCCTAAAAAGAATCTCGTCCCAAGATTCGAAGGCAGAAAGAATCAGACGATTAGATTTGGGGATTAGCTTGAAGGAAGTTTGGGAAATTTTGTTGAAGATAAGATTCTGTTTCCCAAGTTGCTTCTTCTTCGGTGTGGTGATCCCATAAAATCTTGTACATCTTAATCGTCTTTCTTCTAGTGACTCTTTCCTTGGTATCCAAGATTTGAATAGGTTGCTCGGTGTAAGATAGATCAGGTTCAATCTCAATGGTAGTGGTTTCAATGATCTCCGTAGGTACTTTAATACATTTCTTGAGTTGAGAGATATGGAAGACATCGTGAATGGCAGCCAATTGAGATGGAAGGCAAATTTTGTAAGCCACGGGGCCACAGACCTTAAGAATCTCAAAGGGTCCAACATACCGTGGTGCTAATTTCCCTTTTATACTAAAACGCTGAACACCCTTGGTAGGAGATACTCGGAGATAGACAAAATCTCCTGCTTGGAATTGCAGAGGTCTCCTTCTTTTATCTGCATAGCTTTTCTGTCTGGACTGAGCTATTTTAAGGTTGGCTTGAATAATCTTGACCTTATCTTCGGCTTCGACAACTAGGTCTGGTCCAAAGATTTTGCGTTCACCGGTCTCGGACCAACTCAAAGGAGTTCGACATCTGCGACCGTATAGCACTTCAAAAGGAGCCATCTGAAGGCAAGATTGATAACTGTTGTTATAAGAAAATTCAGCCAGAGCAAGACATTTGTCCCAGCTTGTACCATAGTGAATAATACAAGCTCGGAGCATGTCTTCAAGAATTTGGTTGACTCGCTCAGTCTGTCCATCCGTCTGAGGATGATATGCAGAGCTTCGAATCAGTTTGGATCCAAGAGCAGACTGTAGTTGTTCCTAGAAGCGTGCAATGAATTGTGCCCCCTGATTAGAAATAATAGTCTTAGGGACACCATGCAACCGAACAATTTGATCCAGATAGACTTCGGCATACTTCTTAGCAGAGTAAGTGGTATGCACAGGAAGAAAATGAGCTATTTTAGTAAGTCTATCGATAGTTACCCATATGGAGTCATATTTTTGGGAGGTGTTAGGAAGACCAACAATAAAATCCATACTAATGTCTTCCCATTTCCATGACGGAATGGGTAATGGCTGAAGTTTACCAGATGCCTTGAGATGACTGGCTTTGACTCTCTGGCACGTATCACACTCAGATACATATTTAGCAATCTCTCTCTTCGTTCTGGTCCACCAAAAATTTTGTCGTAGATCTTGATACATTTTGGTGCTACCAGGATGAATAGAGAATTTGGATAGATGGGCTTCATCAAGGATTTGTCTACGTAGTGAGTGGTCTTTAGGTACAACAATACGATTGTTGAACCATAGGACTCCTTGATGATCGGCGTGAAAACACTTATATTTGGCTTCTCCCAGAGATAGCTTTGATTTGATAATTTTGATACCCTCATCATGTAGTTGCGACATGATGATTCTATCTTGCAGAGTAGACTCAAATGGATAGCAGATTCAGACTACCTTGAGGAATGATCTCTAGATTGAGTTTTCTCATCTGATGGCAGAGAGGGTCACTGAAGGTTGATATGGATAAGCAGTGACAATGTGCCTTGCGGCTAAGTGCATCGGCAACCACATTGGCTTTGCCAGGATGGTAGTGTACCTCAAGATCGTAGTCTTTAATCAGTTCTAACCAACGCCTTTGCCTCATATTTAGGTCGGCTTGGGTAAAGATATACTTGAGGCTCTTATGGTCAGTGTAGATGTTACACTTAGCACCCATAAGATGATGTCTCCAGATCTTGAGAGCATGAATAACAGCTGCCAATTCAAGATCATGAGTTGGATAATTTTTTTCATGGTTCTGAAGTTCTCGGGATGCATAAGTGATGACCCGGTTGTTTTGCATAAGAACACAACCTAGGCCAGTTCCAGAAGCATCATAGTAGATATCAAAAGGCTGAGTATTATCTGGCTGAGCTAGCACTGGGGCAGTTGTTAGAAGTCTTCTCAAAGTGTGGAAAGCTTTATCATACTTATCATCCCAGTGGAACTTAACCTCTTTCTTAAGCAGCTCAGTCATAGGTTTAGCTATCTTGGAGAAATCTGGAATGAATCGGTGATAGTATCCCGCCAATCCAAGGAAACTTCGTATTTGATGGACTGAAGTTGGAGGCTTCCAATCCATAACTTCCTGAACTTTGGTTGGGTCAACTCATATGCCTTCACTAGAGATAGTGTATCCCAAAAATTTCACACTATCTAGCCAAAATTCACATTTTGAGAATTTGGCATAAAGGCGATGATCACGTAGTCGTTGAAGAATGATGCGTATGTGATCAGCATGGTCTTCATTAGTCTTGGAATATATCAGAATATCATCGATGAAGACCACGACGAATTTGTCAAGTTCCGGCATAAAGACTGAATTCATGAGATACATGAAATATGCCGGTGCATTGGTAAGCCCAAATGACATAACCAGATATTCATAAAGTCCATATCTGGTTGAGAAGGCCGTTTTTGGAATGTCACAAGGCCTAATCTTGATCTGATGATAACCAGAGCGTAAGTCAATCTCAGAGAAGACCTTAGCTCCAGCTAGCTGATCGAACAAGATGTCAATGCGGGGAAGAGGGTACTTATTTTTGATGGTGACCGCATTGAGTGGACGATAATTGACACATAGCCTTAGGCTATTGTCTTTCTTCTTTACGAAGAGAGTAGAACAACCCCAAGGTGAAGCATTTGGGCGTATGAAACCTTTGTCCAGAAGATCTTGGAGTTGGATTTTTAACTCGGCCAATTCATTTGGTGGCATGCGATATGGCCTCTTGGAAATAGGAGCAGTGCCAGGTTGAAGTTCGATAATGAACTCAATGTCTCTGTCCGGTGGCATTCCAGGCAAATCGTCTGGAAAGACATCAGGGTACTCACAAACTACAGGAATATCTTTTACCTTGATGTCTGTGATGGCATAAGTGCAAGAGTGCAGATACTCCTGCTGGGGTAGATAGAGGGTAGTTGCTCCTTGATGTGGTGAGTCAATCTCGATAACTCGGGAAGAGATGTCTAGCAGTACTCTATGTTCTGTCATCCAATTTGTCCCAAGTATAATATCAATACCCTCTAGGTTTAATAGAATCAAATCAGTTCCGATTTCCTTGCTACCCAATTGAATTGGCACCTTTTTGATCATTTGGCCAGATGTAATTTTTCCTCCAGGGGTAGAGATCACATATGACCCCTTGATAGGGCAAAGATCAAGTCCTATTCGGGTACTGCAGTTGTTACTAATGAAACTATGAGTTGCTCCTGAATCGAATAATGTAACAACTGGTTTGTGGTGTACCGAAAATGTACCCGACATGATAGGAGCTCCATCCGGAAGTTCTGCAAAGGTAGTGAAGTTAATTTGCCCTTGGCGGACCTGCACCATCGGTCTTTTGCCCTTGTTCTGGTTATTCTGACTGGAACTCTGCCCTTGATTAAGTTTCTTGGGCTGCGGACAATTTCTGATGAAATGATCCGCACTTCCGCACTTTAAACAGTAATAAGTGCTACTTTTCTGTTGGACTTGTTGAACATTTGGCCGTGGGCCAGATTGTTGTGATTGTTGTAAAGATATGGGAGGTTGATACTCTCCTTGTTGTTGAGGCAGCCTGAAAGCCAGTTTGCTGATCAGGGCATTTCGCTGTGGCGCTCTAGGCGGTACATTCTGAACCAACTGATACTGCGGGGGTTGAATGCTCACGAGTCTAGTGGAGAGCCTTCGCTTCTTTTCGGCACGGTGTGCTGTGATGCAATCCTCCTGAGTCAAAGCCATGTTAACCAACTCACTGAAGGTATTCGCCTTAATAAGGTTCAGACGTTCCTTGAGCTTAGTGCTCAGGCCTCGACAAAAACGATCTTGCTTTTTGGCATCGTTATTAGCATAATAACCCACATACCAACAAAGGTGATTAAAAGCCTGTGCATATTGCAGTACGGTGCGGGTACCTTGGGTAAGTGCCAAGAACTCAGTCAGTTTCCGTTCCATCAGCCCTTCAGGTATATGATGCCCCCTGAAAGCATTCCAGAATTCTTCCCAGGAGGTAACATGACCATCAGTTTGCATAGCACAAAAATCATCCCACCAAATATGGGCAGCTCCGCGTAATTGTTGGGCAGCAAAATGAACCTTGTTAGAATCCGCACATGGAATCATAAGAAGAGCAAACTTATATTCAATGGTGTGGAGCCAAGCATCGGCATCCAAGGGCTCCTCCACTTCACTGAATAGCTGTGGCAGAACCAACCTGAATTATACCGGCTCAAGTACGTGAGTCCATTCCTGAGGGTTCCAACGTGCTTCAAACGGTATAATCCCTTGGCCTGTCGGGTAACGTCCCGATAAACCACCGATACACAGGATCAAATAAGGTTACCTCACACGAAGGTGAGTCCAGAGATACAATCACCATCACATTTTACATCACAGAGAATTACATTACAAGGGTTTCCAAAAGTAATGTGAAGTTTCCAACTTGGAGAAAAACATTACAAATTGTTAAAACTATGATTTTTGGCAGCGAAAAACATACGTGATGATTACAACACGTCGTCAAGACGGATGTCATGCTAAGCCCAGGCACGACATCACTCAGTATCACCACTGTTGGTCGGGGACGGATCCCATTCCTCGGACCAACCTTCTGAAAGATTACAGGGCCAAGGCAAGGGAAGAGTAGGGTCTTCAAGACATTACCTGCAAAACATATAACTAGCAAGGTTGAGTATACTAATACTCAGCAAGGCTTACCCGAGATTGGGTATACTTTAGCCCATAACTAGACTTATGAAGGCTTATAATAGCTCTGGGTTTAGTTTCAGCTGAAAAGCAACTAAGAGTAGATCCTTATTTTCAACTTTTAGCTTTCAAGTTCTATGTGATTATCCATTCTAGATAAGCACTTATAACTATGCAAGCAAGGTAGAGCTCTTTATCTCAACCATCAGTATTACTTATCATATAGTTGCTCTTATTACTCTGTGTGATAAAGGGATTAAGTAGTCTCAATCATCGTGAGAGGCGGACGATTCTGAATCGAATTTAACCTTGCAAGGTAAACCTAACTCACACACTTGGAACATCCAATGATAGTTCCGAAGCAACCGTTTGCCTTTCATTCCGACTCGTGGACAGGTCCACCACAAGCGACTGCAGGAACATACGCACTCCCAAAGTGCAGGACATACGTCTGTAGCGCGACTACAAAACCCGTATTCCTGGTTGCCCTTGCAACACGTATTTCCCCAATCGAACATAAGTAACCAGAAGAATCAAGATGAGTGGTGGGAGGTATATCCACTCCTCGGGCTGATTGGCTACTAGGCTTGCCGCTTACCATATTTCGCGGCATGTGGCTAGTACTTTCAAATGCTTAACCACCGCTAACACACACTGCGGCCTTATCCAATTCAACAACACAGACGGGGTATCATCTCAACCATGATACCTCACAAAACTCCCGTCCGTCATCCTTATAGTGATAACAGGAATGTAAACATTACAACTCCTATATCGCGCGAGTGACAGGAAATCACCCGACTTCTACCGGCCTTATTAGCATAGCAGCTAGTCGGACTCAAGTGCTAGTATTCATCACATTGGTTCCTAGGAGAATGCAACTAGGGTTTCAAGCAATTTCTAAGAACTTAATGCATAGAATACGTAAATAGATGTAGATTGCAGTGTAATAAAAGTAGTAGGTTATGTCCGGGGCTTGCCTTTACTGGTGGGGCTGGGGTTAGTTAAGTTAATAACGTCCCAACTTTGGTTCGGGCCTTTAGAGAATTCCCTGACGAAGTTCTTGGGGTCTTCAGGACAATCTCATTCTAGTTCCGGGATCTGTAGGAATTTCCACAGCTCGATCCACGATCAGCTCGTAATCACCTCCAGCGAGAATAGTCGGGTCTACATAATATGCAAGAATGTAGAATTAAGGAATGCATAGTTTTTTTTATTTTATTTCACGATAAGCTGCACTCCAAAAGGCTAACACTCAGGAATTCATGGTACAAAAAGGAACCTAAGCTTTGAATCATAAACACTCAACTCATGACTATAACATTGATTTAATTGAAAACAAGAATTAAAATACTCAAAATTAAATTCAAATTTGAATGTGAAGCTTGGATAATTAAAGTTATAAAGTTTTGAAAATTTAAACACAGATCCATTGCATACTTAAAAGATTCTGACCAAAATATCTAGTTAGATAAGCTTTACTGAAAAGACTTAGCTAATTCTACTATAAAACAAATTGAATTGATCAACTTAAAAGAATTAAATTACAAAAAAAGATTAGGTTTGAAAATTCCACATCAATTCATACTTAATCTATGGAGATTGCATATCAAAAATCATGATCAACAAAGTTAACATGTAGGAACAAAATTGGAACTATGGATATTACACTCCCTTATATTAGATTAAAAATAGATTCAAAAATATTTAGTTTCAGATCAAACTTAGTTAATAGAAGTTGTAGAGTTCAAAATCTAGTTTCCAACAAAACTAGTTTTGCAATTTTTGGAATTTCCTACAATTTTCTATTGAAGTTACAAGCCAGCAATACCACTCGCATGAAATAACAAGCATTCATTTACTTCTATTTTAAACACAGCATAAACTATATACTTTCATAACATGGTCACAAAACAAGAGTGATAGAGTTTGAAATAAGGATTCGGGTCTAAATGGTTTTACATATTTTTGAATTTTCTATGATTTCCTAGGAATTTTCAAAGTTCAGCACATTGGAAAGGAAAAAGAATCAAAACTTTCATTTGGACCCTCGGGAAGAGTTGGAACTTGACAAATAGGCCCTTCTGCCATGGATGGCCGGAGGAGCTCGGTTCCAACTCCAATTTCGGCGATGGGATGGTTAATTAGCAAGGGGAAGGGGGTGGGGAGGAAGAGGGCATCCGGGCGCACCCTTTTGAGGCCTTGGCCGGGCTTGGGGAGGACGGGAAGGGGGTCGCCGATGGTGGCCGTAGCGGTGGCGGTGTGGTGGCGCGGGGAACCGGGCTACGGCGAAGGAGAGATGCAAGGAAATGGGGGATGAGCTTCAGGAGGTCCCGGGGCTGCTATTTATAGAGAGGAGAAGGAAGAAGAACGGCACATGGCCGGGCGCCACGGCGGCGGGATCACGGCAGTGCGGGCGGCGATGCTGTGCACGTGGTGGCGCGAGGAGAGGCCACGGGGGCGGGCTAGGGTGGAGAGCAGGGCTAGGGCGGCACCTAGGAGTGAGAGGGAAACAAGGGGGCTGCACTGACCGGCCGGGTTTCCGATGAACGGCGGCGGCGGCGGCGAGCAGTAAAAACAGAGGAGCCGTGGGAGGGTTGAAGATGACTGGACTGATTTGCAATTTTCCAAAGTTCCAGGGACCTATCTGTAAACCAACGATAACTTTTAAGCTAGGGCTCAAAAGGAAAAGTGTTCAAAATGAAAGTTGTAAAACTTTTCAAGCTCTACAACTTTGTTTTAGGGTTTGAAATAAAAAAAAACTCGAAGTATGCAACTTTATTTTGAAGCTTTGGATTAACTTTAAACTTTATATAGATTTGTCCTTGTTAAAGTATTTCACACATAACTTTGGGCCTAAATGCAAGTTTTCAGAGTTGTCATGATTACTTGCATTCTTATAATTTGGCCCCTAGTAACTTTTGAAAATTACTTTTGTAACTCATGCATCTTTCACAAAAGGACTTATATTCTTATAAAATTACACATAAGGTCTTATTTCTACAAATACATCCAACCTTATACATTTCAACACATGCATTACATTTCATAACTATTATGGTACAATTTGACACCTAGGGTGTCACAATAGCGGGGGCTGGGTACTAAGAAAATCTTGATAGGTTGCCACCTGCGGTTCATCACGATCTCGTGATTGCTGACGCTGTTGATTCTGCTGTGCTTGTACCAATAGGTTGAGAAGTTCAGTTTGCCGAGCCATAACCTCGGCTAGATGTGAAAGTGGTAGGGATGGTTGTTGGGAATTGCTGGACTGATCTGCACGGAATCCTGCCGGGGTTCCACGTGTGGCTCCAACCATCTGAAATAAAAATTCAGATGATAAAATTTATTTACCCTGCTGAAGACTTACAAGGTAGATAGGACGAGACAACTGATTCTGATACAGCAAGGGCTAGAAATCACAAAGATACTTAAGATACTTGACCAACAGTACCACAAGAATCCCGATAACCACACCAAAGATCAACAACCTACCACATATCCTTAGAAGAATCAAAACACACATTGTATTCATGTGTTTGATGATGAGTTATGCATGCACGTTCTACTCGTCCTCACAATCCAAAATAACTGCCAAATATCTTTGGACTTACGTGGTTAATTTCGGTGGCATTATACATACGTCTCTCACTATTAACTAGTCGATAAACCCTAGCCGTCCTAGTTTCGTATTCGTGATTAGTGTACCTGCAGAAAACCACCATACATATATCCAATGAACCTTTCATGCCAGCATGTCATGAAAGCGTCCCCAATCATTACTGTTCACTATAGAAATAGCATATGTACAATTACCACCGTACAGACAACATTAGCATACGTTATCGAAACAACGTATTCACGGGGGTACCGCAAAATGCGGGGGTATGAACAGCGATCGCCATACCCTGCGCCGAACCATATACTCCCAATGTAGTCAACCGAAGTTGGTACATTGGCAGCATCTCAAGTAGGCCACTGCTTGAGAAACAGCGTTCGGTTCACATCACCGATAGTAAGGCCAAGCTCCCTCAGTTGGCTGAGGATCCTTACCTCCTTACCTCACCATCGAAGATGTCGTTACAAAAAGTAAAGTTGGGTTGTGCATGAATTTAAGTTTTGATAGGAAAGTAATGCTGGTAGTTAGAGTTATATCTATATATACTATAGCCACCTCTATTTCCCTCATAAACATTACCCTAGGGCTTTACGTACTAAGTACAATCCTTAACGAATCCAACGCGGCTTTGCTAAATGTTTTGTTGGTCAAACTTTTATACTGAAAGCATTTTCAAGGTAAAATGTATCTCTAGAGTAACCCTATAGCTCTGATACCAGCTGTGGCAGAACCAACAGGAATTATACCGGCTCAAGTATGCGAGTCCATTCCTGAGGGCTCCAGCGTGCTTCAAACGGTATTCAGATCAGTCCCTCATTTTTACAGAAAACCCCTTAGAAAGAAATCAATCCAAGCAATTGGATCCAAGGACCATGGCCGGCCGTGGGAGCTTGATTCCGGCCAAAATTCCGGCCATGGGGTTCACCGACGGCGAGGGGCAGGGGGGGAACACGAGGGAACCATAAGCTACCTTTTAGTAGTCTTGGATGGGCTCGAGGTGGCTTGTAGCGGCCGGCCCGCTGGAGACAATGGCGGCGGCGGGGGCCAGCTGCGGCGGCGGCGCTCCGGCATTCAGGGGAGGAAGGGGCCGGGCTGGGAAGATTCAGTGGAAGCTAGGGAAGATGTTTGAGGGATCCTTGGGGGCGGAGGGGAGACAGGGCGGCGGGTCGATGAGTGACCGAGGTTCACTGGAGATGGTGGCGGCGGCGGGGAGTTTCTGATGGTGCGGCAGGGGTCGGGACCGCCCTTTTATAGGCCGTAGGGAAGGGGAGGAGCAGGAGGGGCACTTAGGCCACGGTATTGGCGCTGCGGGGAGGCGTGCAGGAGGTCACAGCGGCCGACAGCGCTGGCAAGTCCCGATGGCGTGGCGCACGGGCGAGGGGCCAGCAGGGGGGGCTAGGGCGGTGAAGGAGGCATAGGGCGACGCGTGGTTGAGCTATGCAGCAGGAGGTGGGCTGGGGGCGGCCTAGAACGGCGGTGGTGGCATTACTGCCGTAGCAGAGGAGCAGAGAGAAAGGGGGAGGGGCGCCTAGAGGAAGAAGAACAGTGGGGGATGCTAGGGGTTTTTCTGCGATTTCAAAAAGTTCTAGGGACCTTATTGTAAACAGAAATTTTTCACTGTTATAGAGCTCAAATGAGAACATGATCAAAATAGAAGTTGTAGAAATTTTCAAACCCTACAACATTGCTTTAGGGTTCAGTTTCAAAAACTCAAAGTATGAAACTTTATTTTGAAACTTTAGACTAATTTTAAACTTTATAAAGATTTTGTCCTTGTTAATGTAAATTACATATAACTTTGGGTCTATTTGCTAATTTTCATGTAATCTCATGATTACTTGCACTCTTACACTTTGACCCCTAGTAACTTTGAAAGTTACTTTTGTAAATCACATATTTTGCATAAAAGGACTCATATTTTAGTAAAATTACACTTAAGTCCTTTTCTTCACATAAACACCCAAATTTCAAACAAAACAAAGCATACAAAGCATTCCTTCCTATTTACTTGTTGTATTTGGACACCTAGGGTGTCACACGCCCTGTCTCCGACCAAATTAGGCACGGGGAAAGCATCCCCACACTTCTGTGATGCTCAGTCGTGCCCTAGTGGTCCGTGTTCGCCGGCCCCTCGCCAGGACCGCGAGCACCCCGACATGGCCGCTGCGATCCATCACCGCCGGCCATGCTCCATCGCTTGTTTTGGTGCACATCACCCACCCGTGAACTTAGTAGATCACGTAGGTCATGTAGGACCAGATCATCCCGGCCAAACCCTCGCCGCCGGCGAGAACACGCCAGTCAAACACCACGGCCACCGTCTTGACCCGGCAAGGACCTCGCGTTAAAAGAAACCAAAAGCCCAGGGGGTTATCTGCGAAGCCACGGCTCAGATGAATAGTACCACCAGGACCCCTTTGTGTTATTTAAGGAAAAATCATAAAAATGCAAATTAAAATTTATTGGAATCCTCATTTTAAGATCTACAATTTCCTTATAAATTGACTTCCAGTTTCTGAGTAATTTATACTCTAATTCAAATGCTAAGTTTAAGTAGTTATAAGCTAAGAATATGCATAATAAATAGCAAAAAAGTGATAAAAATGTGAAACCAATTGCATTAATCTTGTTTTGATATGTAATACTTAGGAAAAATAATTAATCTACTATTTTTGTAATATTTTCTTAATGCGTGAGTTTAATCATAAATAATACCTATTTAACCTTATATAAATTTAATATCTGTGGATTTAAATTGTGGCAGAACCGCCTGAATTATTCCGGCTCAAGTGCGCTAATGCTCACCTTACCACTGCTAATATTCTAACGCACTTCAAACGGAACAATCCATTGGTCTGTCGGGTCTCTGCCCGATACAACCACGGTTCAACAGGATCGAAGCAGGTTTACCTCACACGAAGGCGAGCTTACAATCACAGAACAGCTCATACACTTTTAATTTACAAATAATCAAACATTATTACAAACCAGGTTTAAGCGTAAGTAAACTTATACAACTGTATTCAAACTGACAAGCGGAACAGCTTGTCCAAACTCACAGCGGAAAGAAAAGATTACGCGACTACACACGTCGCGAAGGTGGACACCACGCTTAGCCCAAGGCCTGGTGTCACTCCGGAGGGTGGCTGCCAGCCGGGGATGGATCCCACTCCACGGACCAGCCAAAAGGAACGGACGTTGGCCACACAGGGCTGTCCGTGGGATTCTCGAAGGTCATTCCTGAAACAGACACTGGCAAGGCTGAGTACTCTAATACTCAGCAAGGCTTACTCGAGTTGGGTATACTTTAGCCCGTAACTAGACTCATGAAGGCATTGCAAGGGTTCGGGGTTATTTTTAGCTGAGAAGCAACTAAGAGTATAACCTACTTTCAAGTTTTAGCTTTTAGATTCTAGCTTGATTAGTCATCTATGTAAGCACCTATACTAAACAAGCAAGATAGAGATTATCATCCGTCATGATTATTCCATCAACCATTACACTTTTTACTCTATGTGGCAGAAGGAATAAGCAGTCTCAATCCTCATGAGAGGCGGACGATCTGAATCGAATTTAACCTTGCAAGGTAAACCTAACACACACGCTTGGAACATCAAAAGATCGTTCCGAAGCAACCGTTTACCTTTCATTCCGGGTCGTGGACAGGGCCACCACAAGCGACTGCAGGACCATACGCACACCCAATGTGTGCAGGACGTACGTCTGTAGCGCGACTACAAAACCCGTACTCCTGGTTGCCCTTGCAACATGTATTCCCACACGTCGAATCAAGTAACCAAAAGAACCAAATACATGTGGTGGTCAGTATGTCCACTTGCCGGGCCGATTGGTTACTAGGCTTACCGCTTACCATATTTCGCGGTATGTGGTTAGTACTTTCAAACGCTTAGCCACCACTACCACATGCTGCGACCTTAACCACTTTTAACAAAACAGACAGGGTAAACCTTCAGGTCATGATACAACACATGACCGTGTCCATCAGCCTTATAGTGATTGCAGAATTGTAAACATGCAATTCCTATATCGCGCCAGTGATAGAAAATCACCCGACTTTTACCGGTCCTATTTAGCAAAGCATTAAAGCGATAAGGACTCGGGTACAATACATTGGGTTCCTAAGATATCATGCAACTAGGGTGTCATTGCAACTCCTAGACGTAATGCAAGATATATAATGTATAAGATTTTGTAATGTAGTAATTTGAAATACTGGGTTATGCACCGGGGCTTGCCTTCTTGAGTGGGATCGAGGGTAGGAGTGTCAGAGGCTTCCGAACTTTGGTTCGGGGCTTCAGTTAGTTCTTCGACGGCTTGTGTTGGATCTTCAGAGAACCCTTGGTCTTGTCCTAAGACCAACTCGTAATCTCCATCGTCAAGCGTCGTTGATTCTATATGAGATGCAATAGAATAAGTAAGACAAGGTTTAAGTTTAAGATCTTATATTACAAAAGTTGCAATTTACCAAGTCAACACACTAGAGTTCATGAGGATATCACTGACTCTATTGCAACCAAGAACTAGCACATTTGAATTTGAATTTGAATTTAAATCCCAAATTTAAATTCAAACTTGAAATAAAAAGGATCATAAGATTTGGAAATTTAACCATACACTAATCATTAGCACACAAGATCTTAACTAATTGGGTTTAAACATCATGCTTAGCTAATCCTTCAAATTTGAATTACCTAAATTCAAAGAAGTTAAGCTACCAGACAAGGCTAGGTTTGAAATTCTAATACTAGATGACACATAGCTTATAAAAGTTACATGTTAAAATTCATAAGCAACAAAGCAAAATTGTAGAAGTTATGAACTAATTACCCTTCAACCTTAGATTTAAAATAGATGCAAAAATATTTAGCGAGGGCCGGGGTGGGAAAGGGTTGGTGCAACGTAACCAACAGGGGCTACTGAACATGACAGAGGGTGATGTGCTCGAGGAGTGACAGCGGAGCATCGGCGGCGGCCGCGTCGGGGTACTGTCGTTCCCGGCGAGGGGCCGGCGAACACGGGGAGACACGGTGCGCACAAGCTTTGGGGAGGCGTGGGGATGCTTTCCCCCAACTTAGACTGGATAGAGACAGACTGTAAAAGGGTCCTCGACGGCGGGGTGGAGCTCGGTTCTCACCGGCGGCGATGGCGATCGTCGATCCGCGGGTTCTGGTGATGGGAGGTGGAGGAGGAAGAGCTGGATAGCTTCAGGAGGGTGATGTAGTGCTGATGCTGCTGTTGATTGGAGCGGAGAGGTCTCGTAGCGGCGGGTCGATGAGAGGCCGAGCGGCGGCGACGGCGCGGGAAGCTCACCGGAGCTGTGGGAGAGGGTGTTGGGGTGCAAGAAAACCAAATTGCAAAGGCCGAGGAGCACCAGCAGATCACGGCGGAGCTAAGGCCGCACCGGATTGGGGTTTGGGAAGGATGTGAGCGCCGGTCGACGGTGGCCCAGAGGCACGGCGGAGGTCTGGTGGGAGGTGGCGGTCGGAGCAAAGGAACAGAAGGAGATAGTGTGTGTGCAACGCGCGATTGAGTGTGTTAGAGACTCCAGGACATGCTCGGGTTTAGGAACAAAACGCGACTGAGCAATGGCAGGAGCTGGCGCATCGACGGCGTGCGTGTCGATCGTGGCGGCGCTCGGGCAGAAGCTCCACGACGTGGAGGCACACGGACAGGCCAGCTTACGGTCGGGGAGGCGGCGGTGCAGCTGAGGCATGACGCGTGGGACGTCGGAAGGCAGGAGGTGGCGCGGCAGACTCTGCGACGGCGAGCGGCGGTGAGGATCAACTCGGGCAGGAGGCGCACAACGTGATCGAGCGGGAAGAAGCCAGCACGAGGGTGGGAAGCGGCGGGGCAGAGGCCAGGATGGCACGTGGCACAGTCCTGAGCGGCGCAGAGCCGGCAGTAATGGCCACATGGCCGGACTGCAGTGACGGTGGCGTGCGGCAGAGGAAAAACAGAGGAGGGAGAGGAGGAGGTAGACGAAGAGGGACCTGATTGCAAAAATAGAGAAACACAGGGACTCTACTGTAAAGCACAAATAACTTTCCCACCAGTGCTCAAATGAAGATGGGCCCAAAAGCAAAAGTGTGTAGTTTTGCAAAATGCACAACTTTGCTTTAAGGTTCATCTACAGAAGAGCAAAATTTTTTAAAATTAAAAGAAACTTAGTTAATTTTCCAAACTTTATGTAAATCCTATAGATAAAACTACACTACACTCACATCCAAAAGGTAGTTTCACTTCTTTTGCGATTTAAACACAAATTTTGAACTTTTGCAAAGTAAACCTCATACTTTTGAAATCTACCCTCCAAGCTCACCCATTTAGCACAAAAGGACCCTGATTTAAATATAATTATATAAACAATTACTTTTCCTTATCATTAACACTTTTAAACACACTATTGCCACATTTTATACATAACAACACACTAAGGAGCTAAAGTGCGACCACACTATTTACCTGGGTGTCACAACCTTCCCCCCTAAAAAGAATCTCGTCCCGTGATTCCATATTAGAAGAAATCGAACGATTAAATTCGGAGATTGGCTTGAAAGAAATCTGGGAAATTATGCTGAAGATAAGATTCAGTTTCCCATGTTGCTTCTTCTTGGGTGTGATGGTTCCACTGAATCTTGTACATCTTAATGGTTTCTCTTCTAGTACTCCTTTCTTTGGTATCTAGCACTCTGAGGGGATGTTCTGTATAGGTTAGGTCGGCTTCGATTTCGATAGTTTGAGGATCGATAACCTTAGTGGAAACTTTGGCACACTTCCGAAGTTGAGATACATGAAAGATGTTATGAACGGCCGCTAGTTGAGGAGGAAGTTGAAGACGATAAGCTACGGGTCCACAGATTTCAAGGATTTCAAAGGGTCCGATGTATCGAGGAGCAAGTTTCCCTTTCACGCCGAACCTTTGAATACCTCGGGTAGGAGATACTCGAAGATATACAAAGTCTCCGACTTGAAACCGTAATGGGCTTCTTCATATATCAGCATAGCTTTTCTGTCGAGATTGTGCTGTCTTAAGATTCGCCTGTATAATTCTTACTTTCTCTTCTGCCTCATTGACAAGGTCTGGTCCAAAAATTTTACGCTCGCTGGTTTGTGACCAACTCAAAGGAGTTCTGCAACGGCGACCGTACAATGCTTCGAATGGGGCCATCTTGAGACTGGTCTGATAGCTATTGTTGTACGAGAATTCTGCCAATGACAGGCATTTATCCCAATTCTTATCGTATTGGAGGACACAGGCTCTGAGCATATCTTCCAAGACTTGATTTACTCTTTCAGTCTATCCATCTGTCTGAGGATGATACGCCGAGCTTCGAATTAACTTAGTTCCAAGAGCATCTTGAAGTTGCTCCCAGAACCGAGAAATGAATTGTGCTCCGCGATCGGAAATGATTGTTTTGGGAATGCCGTGAAGATGAACAATCTGATTCAAGTAAATCTCGGCATACTTCTTGGCATTACACGTAGTGTGTACAGGAAGGAAATGTGCCGTTTTGGTTAATCGATCAATGATTACCCAAATAGAGTCATGTCTCAGAGAAGTGTTAGGTAGTCCAACAATAAAATCCATACTGATATCTTCCCATTTCCAAGAGGGAATGGTTAGAGGTTGGAGGGTACCAGCAGCCTTCAGATGACTGGCTTTGACTCTTTGGCAGATATCACATTCTGAGACATACTTGGCAATTTCTCGTCTCATACGGGTCCACCAAAAGCTTTGTTTCAGATCTTGGTACATCTTTGTACTGCCCGGATGTATAGAAAATTTGGACAGGTGGGCTTCGTCCATTATTTGCTTTCGGAGTTTATGGTCCTTAGGTACCATAAGACGTTTGTTGAACCACAAAACTCCTTCGGAATCCACCTGGAAACATTTGTACTTTTTCTCTCCCTGTATTAGCTTCTGCTTAATGATCCCAACTCCTTCACTGTGCTGCTGAGCTAGAACAATGTCATCCCTAAGCGTGGCTTCAACCGAGAGATGGTTTAAGTCACCTTGGAGAACGATTTCTAGATTGAGCTTTCTCATTTCCCAACAAAGTGTCTCGTTGCAAGCTTTAACAGATAAGCAAGAACAATGTGCTTTGCGGCTAAGCGTATCTGCAACGACATTGGCCTTGCCTGGATGATAATGTACTTCTAGATCATAATCCTTGATCAGTTCTAACCAGCGTCTTTGCCTCATATTCAAATCTGCTTGTGTAAAGATATATTTGAGGCTTTTGTGGTTAGTATAGATATGACATTTTGCACCCATTAAATGATGTCTCCAAATTTTTAAGGCATGGATGACAGCTGCTAATTTAAGGTCATGAGTAGGATAGTTTTGTTCATGAACTCTAAGTGCCCATGATGCATATGCAATCACTCGGTGGTCTTGCATAAGGACACAACCAAGTCCAGTTCCTGATGCATCACAATAGATGTCAAAAGGTTTCGATACATCCGGTTGAGCCAAAACTGGAGCAGTAGTAAGATGATCTCTAAGAACGTGGAATGCATCATCGCATTTTCGATCCCAGGAGAATTTAACACCTTTCTTCAGTAGTTCGGTCATAGGTTTGGCTATCCTGGAGAAATCTGGGATAAATCGACGGTAATAGCCTGCTAGACCAAGAAAACTACGGATTTGATGGACTGAAGTTGGGGGTTTCCAATCCATCACTTCTTGTACCTTACTGGGGTCAACGGATATACCGTCACCAGAGATGATATGGCCCAGAAATTTTACTGTATCCAACCAAAACTCGCACTTGGAGAGTTTGGCGTACAAGTGGTGGTCTCTCAGTCGCTGAAGGATAACACGAAGGTGTTTGATATGATCTTCTGGAGTTTTAGAGTAGATCAAGATGTCATCAATGAAGACCACAACAAACTTGTCGAGTTCTTGCATGAAGACAGAATTCATGAGGTACATGAAATAAGCTGGAGCATTAGTGAGACCAAACAACATGACAAGATACTCGTATAGACCATATCGGGTGGAGAAAGCCGTTTTTGGAACATCACTGGGCCGGATCTTAATTTGGTGATAGCCGGAACGAAGATCAATTTTGGAGATTACCTTTGCTCCGGCTAGTTGATCGAAAAGGATGTCAATGCGGGGCAGGGGATACTTATTTTTAATAGTTACCGTATTGAGAGGACGATAGTCCACACACAGCCTTAGGCTATTGTCTTTCTTTTTCACGAACAGGGCTGGACAACCCCATGGTGATACACTTGGACGAATAAAACCTTTGTCTAAGAGGTCCTGGAGTTGGATTTTCAACTCAGCCAACTCGTTAGGAGGCATGCGATCGGATTTCTTAGAGATAGGAGCTGTGCCAGGTTGGAGTTCTATGATGAATTCAATATCCCTATCTGGAGGCATTCCAGGTAAATCGTCCGGAAAGACATCTGGATATTCACAAATGATTGGGATATCCCTTAGCTTGATCCCGGTAGCAGCATAGGTACAGGAATCGGTATATTCCTGTTGTGGGAGATACAGGATAGTAGGTTCGTGTTCAGGAAAATTTATTTCCACTATTCGGGAGGGGATATCTAAAGATACATGATTTTGAGTCATCCAATTCACACCTAAGAGAACATCCATTCATTTTAGGTCCATTACTAACAGATTTATTCTGATTAGGTGACTACCCAACTGAATGGGTACCATCCTACAGATTTGATTAGATAAAATCTTACCACCAGGAGTTATAATGCCATAAGCTTCATTTATAGAATAAATATCCAAGCCTACTTTAGTCCCACAAGCTTTACTAATAAAACTATGGGTGGCACCAGAATCAAACGGAACAATAACAGGATGATGGTTGATAGAAAATGTACCCGTCATTATCGGTGTCCCCTCGGGAAGTTCAGAGAGTGTGGTAAGATTCACCCTCCCTTGACGGACCTGCACCACTTGTCTCTTGCCCTTACCCTTATTGATCGGATTAGATGTTTGCCCTTGGATGGATTTCTTAGGTTGAGGGCAGTCCTTGATGAAGTGGGATGGGCTTCCGCAATTGAAACAACGATAGTTGTTGTTTCCTGGAGTGGCTGGCGGAAAGCTTGGCCGCAAAACTTGTCGTGGTTGTTGTTGAAATTGTGGCAGCGGTGGTCGGTTGAATTGTGCCTTTTGGGGAGGTCGGGCTACCCATCTGCCAGACAAATTGCCTCGAGGTGGGGCTCGAGGGGCGTTACTCGGAACCAACCGATACCTTGACGATTGTGGAGTTACTAGCCCTGTGGGTGCTTTCCGTTTCTTTTCTGCTCTGTGGGCTGAAATACAATCCTCTTGAGTAATGGCCATATTGACCAACTCATTAAAATTATCAGCCTTTACTAAATTCAACCATTCCTTGAGTTTAGTGTTTAGGCCTCGGCGAAAGCGATCACATTTGCGGGCATCAGTGTCCGCATGAGATCCCGCATACTGGCACAAGTGATTGAAAACTTGTGCATATTGCATAACGGTGCGGGTACCTTGGGTCAAATTTAAAAATTCATTGAGCTTTCGCTCAATGAGTCCCTCCGGTATGTGATGCGCTCGAAACGCAATCTGGAACTCATCCCAGGTGATGACATGTTCGGCAGGTTGCATAGCATGAAACTGATCCCACCATAGACGGGCAGTGCTTCGGAGTTGTTAGGCTGCAAAGAGCGCCTTATTCGCCTCTGAACATGGAGCTGGTAATAAGGTGAACTTGGACTCGATGGTTCGAAGCCAAGCATCTGCATCCAAAGGCTCATCTGCCTTATGGAATAATGGTGGTTGAGTGCTGAGGAAGTCCTAGTAACTGGCTGACAGTGGTTCCTCTCGGCCTCGAGGTTGCTGATGGAAGTGGCCCATTTGAGCTTGTACTAGTTGATTAAGAAGCTCTGTTTGCCGGGCAATAACCTCGGCCAAATTTGGAGGTGGCGGTGGCGGTTGCTGGGAACCACCGGGCTGACCTGCCCGGAATCCTTCCGGGGTTCCTCGAGTAGCTCCAACCATCTGAAATAAAGGAGATGTCCATTATCAACCATAACTTTACTCCAATTTCAGATAATAAGCAATTACCAAATGGAAATGTAATGCATATGCTCCATTCAATCCATTCAGAATAGATGCCAGGATATTGAGCAGAGTAACAAAGCACCAGATTTAGATTGCTATAAAAACACTGATAATCCTTACATCTTATATCAACATACTCAAACCACTACAAATCTTTACCTAAAAGCTCATGCCACATATACAACAAGTGGCTCTACATCTAGATAACTACACACTACTTATGTCACATCTTTCTACACTTGCTACAACTAGTCTATCACTCACTTAACCACAACTAAAAGTCATCAAAGTTTCCTACTGATGACTGACTACCCGAAGAGGAATGATGGGGGCTGATGACAGGGTCTCCGTGCTCAGAGTCAATCTCGGAGACTCCCTCTATTTCCTCGGGATCTCCCTTTTCTTCTTTAGGTGCCGGTACTGCAGGAGGGACGAGTTGCTGTTGGAGCTCATTAATGTGCGCATTGGCATCATCCACTTCGAGGATAAGATCATGAATCTGCTCTTGAAGAAATTCGATGATTGTGTTGCGTTGAGTGATCGTCGCATCACTTTCATTGATTTGATCTTCCCTGTGATGAATAGTCTCATTTTGGGTAGCAATGATTCCATCTTTCTCAATCACCAAAGCTCGAAGTTGATCTACTTGGGTAATATGTCTAGTAGCTTCCCTATGGAGACTTCACGCAGCATTTATCAATTGGCCCATCTCACGACGTAGCAACGAGTGATAATGGTACTGCACACTCGTGAAACGCATCATCCCTCGAAGTGCTTCTTCCGGTGAACCTTCCAATCTGTGACTCTTAGGAATTACCCTGAGATTCCATTCTGACTCACCAGGATCTGTTGTAGCAAACAAACCAATGGGTTGTCCTGCGACTTCCCCGGAATGTTGATTACAGAAGGCATAAATAGCTTCTAGTGCTGCCGCTTCAATAGTATCCACAATTCGGTAGCCTATCATGCTGATTTCAATGGGCTGCCATTGCGAGCGAAAGGATGCTGAGGAATGGTCATCCTGACATGAGTTCTGTGAATTCCTTCTTCCAAATGCTCAACAACATCATATTGGGGAGGTTCCATATAGTGGAAAGACTGCAAGGATTCCCAAAGTAAATGAGGGAAACACTCCCAATGAAGGGCATTGGTATGAAGATGCCCTTCCGGATCCCAGAAGATATTAGAAGGGGCTGCCATCTGCAACAAGAATGCAAATGGTGAGACTTTTTACCTTGTTAAGAAAGTACAAGATAAATAGAACGGGATAATCAATTCTGATAACAGCAGGGACTGAAAATTAGATGGAAGCCTAAGGTACTTTCAGATACCCAACTTAAAACTACCATCAGAACTCTATCAACCCATTTCAAAGACAAACCACACATCATTCATCTTTAGTAACATCAAACATATATTACAATCCTTTGGTTAACAACAGATTATACATGCTCGTACTACTCGTCCTCACAACCAAAACAACTGCCGAATATGTTCGGATTTACGTAGTTAATTCCGGTGGCATATTCATACGTCTCTCATTATATATAATTAATTGATAAATCCTACTCGTCCTAACCTCGTAATCGTGGTTAGTGTACCTGCAAAAGAACACATATATATATATATATCATGAACCTTTCATGGCAGCACGACATGAAAGCGTCCCCAAACAGTACTGTTCACTATAGAAACAGCATCTGTACAATTACCGCCATACAGACAACGTTAACATACGTTATCGAAATAATGTATTCACGGGGGGTACCGCAAAATGCGGGGGTATGAATAGCGATCACCATACCCTGCGCCGAACCATATACTCCCAATATAATCAACCTAAGTTGGTATATTGGCAGCATCTCAAGTAAGCCACTGCTTGAGAAACAACGTTCGGTTCGCATCACCGACGGGAAGGCTAACTCCCCAGTTAGCTGAGGATCCTTACCTTCTTACCTCACGATCATAGGTGTCGTAACAGAATGTAAGGTTGAATTGTACATGAATTTAAGTTTTAACAGAAAGTAGTGCTGCAAGTCAGAATTATCCATACATATATAGATACTAGTAGCCACCTGATATATATCCCATATAAGTCCCTAGGGCTTTACGGTCTAAACATCAACCTTAACGGATCCAACGTACTTTGTAAACTCATTTGTTGGCCAATTTTCATTCTGAAAACACTTTTTAAGAGCTTTTCCAGATGTAAGAGTAAACCTACAGCTCTGATACCAGCTGTGGCAGAATCGCCTGAATTATTCCGGCTCAAGTGCGCTAATGATCACCTTACCACTGCTAATATCTTAACGCACTTCAAACGGAACAATCCATTGGTCTGTCGGGTCTCTGCCCGATACAAGCATAGTTCAATAGGATCGAAGCAGGTTTACCTCGCACGAAGACGAGCTTACAATCACAGAACAACTCATCCACTTTTAATTTACAGATAATCAAACATTATTACAAACCAGGTTTAAGCGTAAGTAAACTTATACAACTGTATTCAAACTGACAAGCGGAATAGCTTGTCCAAACTCACAGCGGAAAGAAAAGATTACGCGACTACACACGTCGCGAAGGTGGACACCACGCTTAGCCCAAGGCCTGGTGTCACTCCGGAGGGTCGCTGCCAGCCGGGGACGGATCCCACTCCACGGACCAGCCAAAAGGAATGGACGTTGGCCACACAGGGCTGTCCGTGGGATTCTCGAAGGTCATTCCTGAAACAGACACTGGCAAGGCTGAGTACTCTAATACTCAGCAAGGCTTACCCGAGTTGGGTATACTTTAGCCCGTAACTAGACTCATGAAGGCATTGCAAGGGTTCGGGGTTATTTTTAGCTGAGAAGCAACTAAGAGTATAACCTACTTTTAAGTTTTAGCTTTTAGATTCTAGCTTGATTAGTCATCTAGGTAAGCACCTATACTAAACAAGCAAGATAGAGATTATCATCCGTCATGATTATTCCATCAACCATTACACTTTTTCCTCTATGTGGCAGAAGGAATAAGCAGTCTCAATCCTCGTGAGAGGCGGACGATCCGAATCGAATTTAACCTTGCAAGGTAAACCTAACACACACGCTTGGAACATCAAAAGATCGTTCCGAAGCAACCATTTACCTTTCATTCCGGGTCATGGACAGGGCCACCACAAGCGACTGCAGGACCATACGCACACCCAATGTGTGCAGGACATACGTCTGTAGCGCGACTACAAAACCCGTACTCCTGGTTGCCCTTGCAACATGTATTCCCACACGTCGAATTAAGTAACCAAAAGAACCAAATACATGTGGTGGTCAGTATGTCCACTTGCCGGGCCGATTGGTTACTAGGCTTACCGCTTACCATATTTCGCGGTATGTGGTTAGTACTTTCAAACGCTTAGCCACCACTACCACATGCTGCGACCTTAACCACTTTTAACAAAACAGATAGGGTAAACCTTCAGGTCATGATACAACACATGACCCTGTCCATCAGCCTTATAGTGATTGCAGAATTGTAAACATGCAATTCCTATATCGCGCGAGTGACAGGAAATCACCCGACTTTTACAGGTCCTATTTAGCAAAGCATTAAAGCGATAAGGACTCGGGTACAATACATTGGGTTCCTAAGATATCATGCAACTAGGGTGTCATTGCAACTCCTAGACGTAATGCAAGATATATAATGTATAAGATTTCATAATGTAGTAATTTGAAATACTGGGTTATGCACCGGGGCTTGCCTTCTTGAGTGGGATCGAGGGTAGGAGTGTCAGAGGCTTCCGAACTTTGGTTCGGGGCTTCAGTTAGTTCTTCGACGGCTTGTGTTGGATCTTCAGAGAACCCTTGGTCTTGTCCTAAGACCAACTCGTAATCTCTGTCATCAAGCATCGTTGATTCTATATGAGATGCAATAGAATAAGTAAGACAAGGTTTCAGTTTAAGATCTTATATTACAAAAGTTGCAATTTACCAAGTCAACACACTAGAGTTCATGAGGATATCACTGACTCTACTGCAACCAAGAACTAACACATTTGAATTTGAATTTGAATTTAAATCCCAAATTTAAATTCAAACTTGAAATAAAAAGGATCATAAATGTAACATTCAAGTAATTAGAGATATAGACACTAGGTATTAGTGAGTTGTATGCATGCTATGATGTATATGAGTTGTACAGAGAACTAGGGGTATATTTATAATTTGTGAAATATATATAGGCCTTTGAGTGTAATTGGGTAAATATAATACTAAGTGTCAAATTTAATTGACCATAGGGAAGAAAGTGTAAAAGATGGGTTAAAAATCTAAGAAAAATAGACCTTGGTATGAAATTAGGGACCTATGTGTGATTAAAACAACAATATAAGGGCTTACATGTGAAATGATTGAAATATGAAAGTAAAATTCAGGTTTACTTAAGGACCAATATGTAAAAAATACAAGTAATCATGACATTCCAGGAAAATTTGTAAACATACCCAGAATTTGATCAAATTTATTTGAATAAAGACAAAAGTAATTCAAATTCTATCTTTATTCATAAACTTAACCAAAAGAGTTGTAAACTTTGACTTTCTGAACTTGAGCCCTAAAGCAATGTTGTAGAGTTTGAGAAACTCTACAACTTTCGTGTTGAGCATTTTCTCATTTGACCTTTGTAGCAGTGAGAAATCTTAGTTTACCGAGAGGTCCTTGAACTTTTTGGAAATCGCAAACAAGTCCCCCGGACCTCTCCCCTCTCTTCTTCTTCCTCCCGCACGTGGCCCTGCTCTGCTTCCTGCCGCCGACAGCGCTGCACCTCTGGCTGCCGCTGTACCGCCGCCGCTGCGCCACCTCCTGCTGGGATCACTTCCACGCGTCGCCCCATCGTCCTGCTACCGTCCCAAGCCCTCTTTACTGGCCTTCTCGCCGAGTGCCACACTGTCCGTAGCACTGCCAGCGCCGCCCGATCACCGACATCTCTGCTCGCTGCCCCGCCGCGTGGATGAGGCACTGGAGCCCCCGAGCCCTATCTCTTGCGCGCATCGGCACTACGAGAACCCCCTCGACCCGTTTCTTTCGTTCGTTCGCCATCTCCTCGCCCCCAGACCCCGGAACGCCGTCGCCGTTCACCGCAACCCCGGCGAGCTCGGCGCCGCCGTGGACCCGCCTCTGCAGCCCTCCTCCACCCAAGCCGACCCTACTAGGCGCTTGCCCCTGGTTCCCTGAAGCTGCTAGGCCTGGCCATCGCCGCCCAGCTTTCCCGGAGTGCCGCCGCCGAGGTCACTTCCGCCGTCGGCCTTCTTCTCCATGCGGGCAGGCCGCTACACAGCCTTAGAACCCCAACTGAGCACCTCCCAAGGTAGCCCCCGATCTCCTCTAGCTAATCCTCCTCTTTCCCCTCGCCGCTGTGACCTGAGCTCACCGGATTTGGCCGGTCAACTCCCGCTCCCCCTCTCTGACCATGGCCAGGGGCCTTGTTTGAGAAGAAAAGGAAGTTCCAGGGTGTTTTGTGCTAAATCTAGGGGCTATCCTGTAAAGCTTGTTTAAGTTTTCTTTATTTCCTTCTGTGAACTTTGAAAATGTATAGAAAACAGTAGAAAAATCAGAAAAATGTCAAATCAATTGGGTTTGAATCCTTATATCAAATTCTACAACTTTTGTATTATGACCATGCCATGAAATTGTATGTTTTGTGCTGTGTTTTAAAAAGAAGTAAATAGGAGCTTTAATTAGATCTTCTGATCTAGAGTTTTGCTGCAGTTGAATTTTGGAACATGTGATGTATGTAGTATGAGTAGCCTTGTGTAAATTTTTTGAAGCTTAGCAAAGCCCTCTAGCTATGATGTTGTGTTACCTTTGGTTTATGCTAATAAAAGCTTCATGATTTATTTTCTATTGCATCTTTGCATGTCTATAGTTGTAATTTTTACCATAGCCTTGTTTCCACATGTATAATTCATGGTAAAATTTTGAGAATAAGAAACCTAATATAATTTGAGTTATGAATTTAAGCTTAGATTCAAGGATAATTCCTAAATAATAGTTCTAACCCATGAAAAAAATTATGATTTTAATCTGGAGAGTTACTCTTGCATAGTATAACATGTCCTTAAGTTTTGAACCCCAGATCTGGTGTGGAGCTACAGTTATAATTGTATCTTAATCTTTTAATGTTGATCAAGTTTAATTTTGTGGCATAGTTCTTGTTAATATAAAATCTTGATAAATTCACAATAAGTGTACTTATACTAAAGAAATACTCAATAATTTTGGTAGCTTTAGTTTTGAAAAAAAATGTTCTGGAAATTCATTTAAGATATGCTTGTTGTTAAATTAAAGCAATTGTTCTGATTTATCTGCTGCATAAAATATTTTGAAAAATTTAGGATAATGTTATCTCAATTAAATCTACTTAGATTAATTTTTATAACTTTAGTTTATATTCCTAACTTAGAGTTTGTCTAATTAATCTAAGTAAGCCATAATTAAGTAAAACCTAGGGGTGTTTATAATAATTAGTTGAAGTAAACGTAGTACAAAGTGTAATTAGTTACCTGCTTAAGATAACCAAACATGCTACCTAATGAAAATAGTATAGATGTTTAGGGTAACCCACCTTGTTGCTTAACGTAACTAGTTAGTTTGGTTGATACCCGATAAATGACTGCCCAGTACAGGGTAGTTAGGTTGTTTGTTGAAATGTAATGTTCTTTTATTTGGATTGCAACTTTATCGGGAATTAAAATAAAAGTATATGCATTCCATAACTTATAACTTTGCATATCATGTAGACTTGACTACTCTCGCTGACGGTGACTACGAGCTCATCCTGGAATAAGGAGTTGAATCAGCTGAATACCCCGGGAATGCTGTCGAAGGTTTAACTGAAGCTCCGAACCAAAGTTCGGATAACTTTGACCCTACCGCTCCCACTCCTATGCAAGAAGGCAAGCCCCGGACATAACCCACAATTTTAATTACACTGCAATCTATATATAATTACGTATTCTATGCATTAAGTTCTTAGGACTTGCTTGAAACCCTAGTTGCATCTCCCTAGGAACCAATGTATTGAATAGTAGCACTTGAGTCCGATTAGCTGCTATGCTAATAGGACCGGTAGAAGTCGAGTGATTCCCTGTCACTCGCGCGATATAGGAGTTGCGATGTTTACATTCCTGTTATCACTATAAGGATGACAGACGGGAGTTTTGTGAGGTATCATAGTTGAGGTGATACCCCGTCTATGTTGTGGAACTTGATAAGGTCGCAGTGTGTGGTAGCGGTGGTTAAGCCTTTGAAAGTACTAGCCACATGCCGTGAAATATGGTAAGCGGTAAGCCTAGTAACCAATCGGCCCGAGGAGTGGACATACCTCCCACCACTCGTATTTTGGTTTTTCCTGTTACTTGATTCGACGTGTAGGAATACATGTTGCTGGGCAACCAGGAGTACGGGTTTTGTAGTCGCGCTACAGACGTACGTCCTGCACTTTGGAAGTGCGTATGGTCCTACAGTCGCTTGTGGTGGATCTGATCCACGAGTCGGAATGAAAGGCAAACGGTTGCTTCGGAACGACCCTTTGTTGTTCCAAGCGTGTGTGTTAGGTTTACCCTTGCAAGGTTTTGAAATTCGATTCAGGAATCGTCCGTTTCTCACGGAGATTGAGACTGCTTAATCCCTTTGCCACATAGAGTAACAAGAGTAACTATGTGATTGTCAAAGATGATGATTTGATTAAAGATACTACCATGTTTGAGTAGATATAGTTGCTTACCTAGAATGGTTAATCAACTAGAACCTGAAAACTAAAAGTTGGAATTAAGGATCTACTCTTTGTTGCTTTTCAGCTGAAACTTTACCAAAACCTGAAAAGCCTGCATAAGTCTAGGTACATGGCTAAGTATACCATGAGCGGGTAAGTCTTGCTGAGTATTAGTATACTCAATCTTGCTTTGTAACTATCTTCTTCAGGTAATCTTCCTGATGAGCCAGCTTTCATTACACTGTGGCCCTACCCCTTGCCTGATGGTTGGTCCGTGGAGTGGGATCCGTCCCCGGCCAACACAGATTCCGCCGAATGATATCATGCTAGGGCTAGCATGATATCTGTAATAACAACATGTACAGTGTCTATGCTTTCAAACTCCGCTGCTTTGACTTAAAACTTAATCTGTTTTGTAATAATCTCCCTTCACTGGGAACTAATGATGCTTTGTATACTTTTGCAATATACCTGCCTGTGATGTAAAGTGTAATGGCATTTATATCTCTGGACTCGCCTTCATGTGAGGTACCTTGTTTGATCCTGCTTTCGGTGGTTTATCGGGACGTTACCCGACAGGCCAAGGGATTATACCGTTTGAAGCACAAGGTAGCCCTCAAGAGAGGACTCGCGTACTTGAGCCGGTGTAATTCAGATTGGTTCTGCCACAGCTGGTATCAGAGCCAACAAGTGTACCCTGGAGATATATTTAGCCCTAAAAGTAATTTATAGTATAAAATTTGATTAATCAAGTATTTGCGAACTACGTTGGGTTCGTTAAGGATTATGTATAGTACGTAAAGCCCTAGGGTAATGTTATTAAGGGAATTAGAGGTGGCTGTAGTGTATATATATATATATATATATATATATATATATATCTCTAACTCCCAGCATTACTGTTCTGTGGAAACTTAAATTTATGCACAACTCAACTTTACTTTCTGTAACGACACCTTTGATCGTAAGGTAAGAAGGTAAGGATCCTCAGCCAACTGAGGGAGCTTGGTCTTCCTGTCGGTGATGCGAACCGAACGCTATTTCTCAAGCAATGGCTTACTTGAGATGCTGCCAATGTACCAACTTTGGTTGCCTATATTGGGAGTAGATGGTTCGGCGCAAGGTATGGCGATCGCTGTTCATACCCCCGCATTTTGCGGTACCCCCGTGAATACGTTGTTTCGATAACGTATGTTAACATTGTCTGTACGGCGGTAATTGTACATATGCTATTTCTATAGTGAGCAGTAATGAATGGGCTTTCATGACATGCTGGCATGAAAGGTTCGTTGGATATATGTATTGTGGTTTTCTGCAGGTACACTAACCACGATTACGCAACTAGGACGGATAGGGCTTATCGACTAGTTAATAGTGAGAGACGTATGTATTATGCCACCGAAATTAACTACGTAAGTCCGAAGATATTCGGCAGTTATTTTTGGTTGAGAGGTCGATTAGTGCGTGCATGCATAATACAATAATAAAAAAAAAATCGATGCTTAATTTTGTTGTTTCCTGAAAAGTAGGTAACATGTTGGTTTTTTTCCTTAGTTTGGGTAAGTGAAGATCTTTAGTCGGGTATCTTAAGTATCCATCTGATTTCCAGCCTTTGTTGTTATCAGAATCAGCTATCTTAATCTATTTACCTTGTGCGTTCTCAACAGGGTAAATATATCTTACCATTTGCATTGTTGTCACAGATGGCTGCTCCTACCAATACCTTTTGGGATCATGAGGGGCACTTCCACACTAATGCCCTACATTGGGAAGGCTTTCCTCGTCTCTTGTGGGAATCCTTAAGCTTGTTTCATTATATGGAGCCTCCTCAATACGATGGGGTGGAATATCGCGAAGATGGAGTTCCTCGATGCCGGGTTAAAATGACAATTCCTCAACACCCTTTTCGCTCACAGTGGCAGCCCATAGAAGTTGAGGTGGTAGGATATCGCCTGGTTGATACCATTGAAACTGCAGCCTTGGAGGCTATCAAACTTTTCTGCAACCAACATCCAACAGAGGTTGCTGCATATCCTATTGGTTTATTTCCTACCATA
The DNA here is from genome assembly GCF_002211085.1 of Panicum hallii. NCBI lineage: Eukaryota > Viridiplantae > Streptophyta > Magnoliopsida > Poales > Poaceae > Panicum > Panicum hallii. Next base: position 18,144,427 of record NC_038048.1, read on the forward strand.
GACCCTGGTAATTTGGAATGGAATTTTCGGACAGAGCATCTTGGTCGTATGTTAGGAGATCTGGCTGAAGAAATGGTCCGTAGCATTACCAGGTTCATGGATGTGCAGCATCATTACCAGATTTTGCTACATCATAGCATGGGCCAATTAACGAGTGTGGCTCAAAGTCACTATCAGAATGTTGACCGTCAAGTTACCCAAATAGTGGAATTACAAGCCCTGGTGACTCAGAAGGATGAAATCATCACAGCAAGGGATGAGACTATCCTTCATCGAGAAGATCAGATCAATGAGAGTGATCATATAATCACTCAGCGCGACACTGTTATTGAGTTCCTACAGGCACAAATCCACGATCTGATACTTGAAGCTGATGATGCCCAAGCGCACCTTGAGGAACTGCAGCAGCAACCGATACTTCCCGCTGCACCCGCAAAGCCTAAAGAAGAAGAAGATCCGGAAGAGATTGAGGGTGTTTCAGAGATTGACTCCGAGCACGGGGATCCTGTCCTTAGTCCTTATCACTCTTCTTCTGGCAGTCAGTCGTCTGTAGGCAACTTCGATGATTTTTAGTTTAGCAAATCGTCGACTTTTTAGATGTAACCCATGGGAGTGTAATAACTTAAGTAGTGAGTAACTTATCTAGACCTCGTGCCATTTAATGTAATCTAGATGGCCTGCGTAGGGAACTTTCGGATGTGTGATGTGGAGAACAATCAGACTCAGTGCTGTAATATAAGTTTCCTGTTTTATCATCTTATTCACTATCCTTAAGTTCTGAAATGAGATGATTGAATGGAATGTATGCATTGTTTATCTAAGTGATATATCTTCTAAAATTGGGATGGACATCTCCTTTATTTTAGATGGTTGGAGCCACGCGTGGAACCCCGGAAGATCAGGCCAGCGGTTCTCAACAACCGCCACCATCACCTCCCAACCTTGCCGAGGTTATGGCTCGGCAAACTGAACTGCTCAACTTGCTGGTACAAGCACAGCAGCACCAGCAACGTCAACAATTCCAAGGAGGTCATGATGACCTAAATCCTCCAGTGGCCAGCTATCAGGATTTCATCAGTACCCAGCCTCCATTTTTCAGTAAGGTTGAAGAACCCTTGGACGCTGATGCTTGGCTTCATATCATCAAATCAAAGTTCGCCCTATTGACAATACCTTGTGCGGACTCAAGCAAAGCTTCCTTTGCCGCCCAGCAACTCCGTGGTGCTGCTCGGATATGGTGGGATAATTTGTACGCCATGCAGCCTGCAGGGCATGTTATCACCTGGGATGAGTTTCGGGCAGCCTTTAGAGCACATTATATTCCTGAAGGATTGCTGGAGCGAAAGTTGAATGAATTCTTGGCACTTACTCAAGGCACCAGTACAGTCGTGCAGTATGCACAGAATTTTAATCATCTGTGTCAATATGTGGGATATCATGCGGATAATGATGCCAAGAAACAAGATCATTTCCGTCGGGGCCTTAATACCAAGCTCAAGGAACGTCTGAATCTTGTAAGGGCTAATAATTTCAGCAAGCTGGTTAATATGGCCTTAACCCAAGAAGATTGCATCATAGCACATTATGCTGAGAAAAAGAGAAAGAATCCTACTGGACCCTCGAGTGCTCAACCACCGAGGTATCGGGTTGTTCCAAATACACCGTTTAGAGCACCACAGCGGAATGCCCCAACTGGTAGATTGGTTTTTAGGCCGCCCCAACAGCAAGGAAGGTATAGACCTCCCGTTCCTCCGCAACAACCACAACAATCTGGCCCGCGGCCAAATGTTTAACAAGTGCAACAGAGAAACAACAATTATCGCTGTTTCAATTGCAGAAGTGTGGATCATTTCATCAGAGATTGTCCGCGTCCCAAGAAATCTAATCAAGGGTAGAGTTCTACGCAGGGTAACCAGAATAAGGGCAGGAAACCAATGATGCAGGTCCGGCAAGGACGGATTAACTTCACTACCCTTGCAGAGCTTCCGGATGGAGCTCCCGTCATGTCGGGTACATTCTCTATTCACCACAAACCAGTTGTTACATTATTTGATTCAGGAGCAACACATAGTTTTATTAGTAACAACTGTGGTACCCGAATAGGACTTGATCTTTGTCCTACCCAGGGGTCATATATGATTTCTACACCTGGAGGAAGAATCACCTCTAACCAAATGGTTAAAAGTGTGCCAATTCAGTTAGGCAGCCAAGTGTTTAAAACTGATTTGGTTTTGTTAGACCTAGAGGGTATTGATGTTATACTCGGGACAAATTGGATAACGGAACATAGAGTACTGTTAGACATCTCTTCCCGAGTTGTTGAGATTAACTCACCATATCAGAAAACCGTCACCCTCTATCTGCGTCGACAAGAGTATCTCTACTCTTGCACGTATGCTATCATAGATATCAAGGTACAAGATATACCTATAGTCCGTGAATACCCCGATGTCTTTCCAGACGACTTGCCTAGAATACCACCAGATAGAGACATCGAGTTTATCATTGAGCTTCAACCGGGCACCGCTCCTATTTCAAAGAGGCCATATCGCATGCCTCCAAATGAATTAGCGGAACTAAAAATCCAACTCCAAGATCTTCTTGATAAGGGTTATATATGCCCAAGTGCCTCACCTTGGGGTTGCCCGGCTCTCTTTGTTAAGAAGAAAGACAATAGCCTAAAATTATGTGTTGACTATCGTCCACTCAATGCGGTTACTATCAAAAACAAGTACCCTCTTCCCCGCATTGACATACTATTCGATCAATTAGCTGGAGCTAAGATCTTTTCCAAGATCGACTTGCGCTCTGGTTATCATCAGATCAAAACCAAGCCTTGTGACATACCAAAGACGGCTTTCTCCACCAGATATGGATTATATGAATATCTGGTTATGTCTTTTGGACTTACTAACGCACCGGCATATTTCATGTATCTCATGAATTCAGTCTTTATGCTGGAACTTGACAAATTTGTCATGGTCTTCATTGATGACATTCTGATATACTCCAAAACTAAAGAGGACCATGCTAATCATTTACGTGTCGTTCTCCAACGACTACATGATCATCACCTTTATGCCAAATTCTCGAAATGTGAATTCTGGCTGGATAGTGTGAAATTTTTGGGACACATTGTCTCTAGTGAAGGCATATCGGTTGATTCAACCAAAGTCCAGGAGGTTATGGACTGGAAACCTCCAACTTCAGTCCATCAAATTTGAAGTTTTCTTGGATTTGCGGGATACTATCACCGATTCATTCCCGACTTTTCCAAGATAGCTAAAACCATGACTGAGCTATTAAAGAAAGAAGTTAAATTCTGCTAGAAAGACAAGTGTGATAAAGCGTTCCATACCTTGAGAAAACTCCTAACAACTGCTCCAGTGCTAGCTCAGCCATATAGCACTCAACCTTTTGATGTCTATTGCGATGCTTCCGGAATTGGCCTTGGTTGTGTCCTTATGCAAAACAATCGGGTCATTGCCTATGCATCAAGAGCACTTCGGACTCATGAGCAAAACTATCCGACACATGATCTTGAATTAGCATCAGTTATCCATGCTCTCAAGATCTGGAGACATCATCTTATGGGTGCTAAGTGTAATATCTACACTGACCATAAGAGCCTCAAGTATATTTTCACTCAAGCTGACCTAAATATGAGGCAAAGGCGTTGGGTGGAAGTGATCAAGGACTATGACCTTGAGGTACACTACCATCCGGGCAAAGCCAATGTGGTTGCGGATGCACTTAGCCGCAAGGCACATTGTCACTGCTTATCCATATCAACCTTTCGTGACACTCTCTGCCATCAGATGAGAAAACTCAATCTAGAGATCATTCCTCAAGGTAGTCTGAATCTGCTATCCATTGAGTCTACTCTGCAAGATAGAATCATCATGTCGCAACTACATGATGAGGGTGTCAAAATCATCAAATCAAAACTATCTCTGGGAGAAGCCAAATATAAGTGTTTTCACACCGATCATCAAGGAGTCCTATGGTTCAACAATCATACTGTTGTACCTAAAGACCATCCACTGCGTAGACAAATCCTTGATGAAGCCCATCTATCCAAATTCTCTATTCATCCTGGTAGCACCAAAATGTATCAAGATCTATGATAACATTTCTGGTGGACTAGAATGAAAAGAGAAATTGCCAAATATGTATCTGAGTGTGATACCTGCCAGAGAGTCAAAGCTAGCCACTTAAAAGCTTCTAGTACACTTCAACCACTACCTATTCCGTCATGGAAATGGGAAGACATTAGTATGGATTTCATTGTTGGTCTTCCTAACACCTCCCAAAAACATGACTCCATATGGGTAATTATTGATAGACTTACTAAAACAGCTCATTTTCTTCCTGTGCATACCACTTACTCTGCTAAGAAGTATGCCGAAGTCTATCTGGATCAAATTGTTCGATTGCATGGGGTTCCAAAAACCATCATCTCTGATCTAGGGCCCCAATTTATTGCATGTTTTTGGGAACAATTACAATCAGCTCTAGGAACTAAACTGATTCGAAGTTCTGCATATCATCCCCAGACTGATGGACAAACTGAGCGAGTTAACCAAATTCTTGAAGACATGCTCTGAGCTTGTATTATTCACTATGGTACAAGCTGGGACAAGTGCCTTGCTCTAGCTGAATTCTCTTACAACAACAGTTATCAAGCTAGTCTTCAAATGGCTCCTTTTGAAGCGTTATACGGTCGAAGATGCCGAACTCCTTTGAGTTGGTCTGAAACCGGTGAACGCAAAATCTTCGGACCAGACTTAGTCATTGAAGCCGAAGATAAGGTCAAGGTTATTCAAGCCAATCTCAAAACCGCTCAGTCTAGACAGAAAAGCTACGTGGATAAGAGGAGGAAACCTCTGCAATTTCAAGTAGGAGATTTTGTCTATCTCTGAGTATCTCGTACCAAAGGTGTCCAACGTTTCGGCATAAAAGGGAAGTTAGCACCCCGATGTGTCGGACCCTTCGAAATCCTCAATGTTTGTGGCCCAGTGGCTTACAAAATTTGCCTTCCATCTCAATTGTCTGTCGTTCACGATGTCTTCCATGTCTCTCAACTTAAGAAATGTGTCAAAGTACCCATGGAAATCGTTGAGACCTGTGCCATTGAGATTGAACCCGATCTATCTTACATTGAACAACCTATTCGAATCTTGGATACCAAGGAAAGGCTCACCAGAAGAAGGATAGTTAAGATGTATAAAATCTTATGGGATCATCATACCAAAGAAGAAGCAACTTGGGAGACAGAAGCTTATCTTCAACAAAATTTTTCAAGTTTCCTTCAAACCAATCCCCAAATCTAATCGTCTAATTCTATTCAGCTTCAGAATCTCGGGACAAGATTCTTTTTAGGGGGGAAGGCTGTAACATTCAAGTAATTAGAGATATAGACACTAGGTATTAGTGAGTTGTATGCATGCTATGATGTATATGAGTTGTCCAGAGAAGTAGGGATATATTTGTAATTTATGAAATATATATAGGCCTTTGAGTGTAATTGGGTAAATATAATACTAAGTGTCAAATTTAATTGACCATAGGGAAGAAAGTGTAAAAGATGGGTTAAAAATCTAAGAAAAATAGACCTTGGTATGAAATTAGGGACCTATGTGTGATTAAAACAACAATCTAAGGGCTTACATGTGAAATATTGAAATATGAAAGTAAAATTCAGGTTTACTTAAGGACCAATATGTAAAAAATACAAGTAATCATGACATTCCAGGAAAATTTGTAAACATACCCAAAATTTGATCAAATTTATTTGAATAAAGACAAAAGTAATTCAAACTCTATCTTTATTCATAAACTTAACCTAAAGAGTTGTAAACTTTGACTTTCTGAACTTGAGCCCTAAAGCAATGTTGTAGAGTTTGAAACTCTACAACTTTCATGTTGAGCATTTTCTCATTTGACCTTTGTAGCAGTGAGAAATCTTAGTTTACCGTGAGGCCCTTGAACTTTTTGGAAATTGCAAACAAGTCCCCCGGACCTCTCCCCTCTCTTCTTCTTCCTCCCGCACGTGGCCCTGCTCTGCTTCCTGCCGCTGGCAGCGCTGCACCTCTGGCCGCCGCTGTACCGCCGCCGCTGCGCCACCTCCTGCTGGGATCCCTTCCATGCGTCGCCCCATCGTCCTGCTACTGTCCCTAGCCCTCTTTGCTAGCCTTCTCGTCGAGTGCCACGCTGTCCGTAGCACTGCCAGCACCGCCCGATCGCCGACATCTCTGCTCACCGCCCCGCCGCGTGGATGAGGCACTGGAGCCCCCGAGCCCTATCTCTTGCGCGCATCGGCACTACGAGAACCCCCTCGACCCGTTTCTTTCGTTCGTTCGCCATCTCCTCGCCCCCAGACCCCGAAACGCCGTCGCCGTTCACCGCAACCCCGGCGAGCTCGACGCCGCCGTGGACCCGCCTCTGCAGCCCTCCTCCACCCAAGCCGACCCTACTAGGCGCTTGCCCCTGGTTCCCTGAAGCTGCTAGGCCCGGCCATCGCCGCCCAGCTTTCCCGGACTGCCGCCGCCGAGGTCACTTCCGCCGCCGGCCTTCTTCTCCATGCGGGCAGGCCGCTACACAGCCTTAGAACCCCAACTGAGCACCTCCCAAGGTAGCCCCCGATCTCCTCTAGCTAATCCTCCTCTTTCCCCTCGCCGCTGTGACCTGAGCTCACTGGATTTGGCCGGTCAACTCCCGCTCCCCCTCTCTGACCACGGCCAGGGGCCTTGTTTGAGAAGAAAAGGAAGTTCCAGGGTGTTTTGTGCTAAATCTAGGGGCTATCCTGTAAAGCTTGTTTAAGTTTTCTTTATTTCCTGCTGTGAACTTTGAAAATGTATAGAAAACAGTAGAAAAATCAGAAAAATGTCAAATCAATTGGGTTTGAATCCTTATATCAAATTCTACAACTTTTGTATTATGATCATGCCATGAAATTGTATGTTTTGCGCTGTGTTTTAAAAATAAGTAAATAGGAGCTTTAATTAGATCTTCTGATCTAAAGTTTTGCTGCAGTTGAATTTTGGAACATGTGATGTATGTAGTATGAGTAGCCTTGTGTAAATTTTTTGAAGCTTAGCAAAGCCCTCTAGCTATGATGTTGTGTTACCTTTGGTTTATGCTAATAAAAGCTTCATGATTTATTTTCTATTGCATCTTTGCATGTCTATAGTTGTAATTTTTACCATAGCCTTGTTTCCACATGTATAATTCATGGTAAAATTTTGAGAATAAGAAACCTAATATAATTTGAGTTATGAATTTAAGCTTAGATTCAAGGATAATTCCTAAATAATAGTTCTAACCCATGAAAAAAATTATGATTTTAATCTGGAGAGTTACTCTTGCATAGTATAACATGTCCTTAAGTTTTGAACCCCAGATCTGGTGTGGAGTTGCAGTTATAATTGTATCTTAATCTTTTAATGTTGATCAAGTTTAATTTTGTGGCATAGTTCTTGTTAATATAAAATCTTGATAAATTCACAATAAGTGTACTTATACTAAAGAAATACTCAATAATTTTGGTAGCTTTAGTTTTGAAAAAAAATGCTCTGGAAATTCATATAAGATATGCTTGTTGTTAAATTAAAGCAATTGTTCTGATTTATCTGCTGCATAAAATATTTTGAAAAATTTAGGATAATGTTATCTCAATTAAATCTACTTAGATTAATTTTTATAACTTTAGTTTATATTCCTAACTTAGAGTTTGTCTAATTAATCTAAGTAAGCCATAATTAAATAAAACCTAGGGGTGTTTATAATAATTAGTTGAAGTAAACGTAGTACAAAGTGTAATTAGTTACCTGCTTAAGATAACCAAACATGCTACCTAATGAAGTTAGTATAGATGTTTAGGGTAACCCACCCTGTTGCTTAACGTAACTAGTTAGTTTGGTTGATACCCGATAAATGACTGCCCAGTACAGGGTAGTTAGGTTGTTTGTTGAAATGTAATGTTCTTTTATTTGGATTGCAACTTTATCGGGAATTAAAATAAAAGTATATGCATTCCATAACTTATAACTTTGCATATCATGTAGACTCGACTACTCTCGCTGACGGTGACTACGAGCTCATCCTGGAACAAGGAGTAGAATCAGCTGAATACCCCGGGAACACCGTCGAAGGTTTAACTGAAGCTCCAAACCAAAGTTCGGATAACTTTGACCCTACCGCTCCCACTCCTACGCAAGAAGGCAAGCCCCGGACATAACCCACAATTTTAATTACACTGCAATCTATATCTAATTACGTATTCTATGCATTAAGTTCTTAGGACTTGCTTGAAACCCTAGTTGCATCTCCCTAGGAACCAATGTATTGAATAGTAGCACTTGAGTCCGATTAGCTGCTATGCTAATAGGACCGGTAGAAGTCGAGTGATTCCCTGTCACTCGCGCGATATAGGAGTTGCGATGTTTACATTCCTGTTATCACTATAAGGATGACAGACGGGAGTTTTGTGAGGTATCATAGTTGAGGTGATACCCCGTCTATGTTGTGGAACTTGATAAGGTCGCAGTGTGTGGTAGCGGTGGTTAAGCGTTTGAGAGTACTTGCCACATGCCGTGAAATATGGTAAGCGGTAAGCCTAGTAACCAATCGGCCCGAGGAGTGGACATACCTCCCACCACTCGTATTTTGGTTTTTCCTGTTACTTGATTCGACGTGTAGGAATACATGTTGCTGGGCAACCAGGAGTACAGGTTTTGTAGTCGCGCTACAGACGTACGTCCTGCACTTTGGAAGTGCGTATGGTCCTACAGTCGCTTGTGGTGGATCTGATCCACGAGTCGGAATGAAAGGCAAACGGTTGCTTCGGAACGACCCTTTGGTGTTCCAAGCGTGTGTGTTAGGTTTACCCTTGCAAGGTTTTGAAATTCGATTCAGGAATCGTCCGTTTCTCGCGGAGATTGAGACTGCTTAATCCCTTTGCCACATAGAGTAACAAGAGTAACTATGTGATTGTCAAAGATGATGATTTGATTAAAGATACTACCATGTTTGAGTAGATATAGTTGCTTACCTAGAATGGTTAATCAACTAGAACCTGAAAACTAAAAGTTGGAATTAAGGATCTACTCTTTGTTGCTTTTCAGCTGAAACTTTCAAATTTGAAATAAACCTAATGTATAGCCTTCTCTAATTGGAATCTTTTATCATTTACTAATGTAATATTTTATAACATTTAATATATAATCAAATTTCTATAATCTTTTATTTAAAAAGTTTTGAATTCAAATTTTGGTTCATTTTAATTTTAATTTATTGCATATCATATAGAATCAACGACACTCGACGACGGGGACTACGAATTGGTCTTAGGACAAGACCAAGGCTTTCCAGAAGATCCAGCGCAAATCGTCGAGGGACTAACTGAAGCTCCGAACCCGAGTTCGGAAACCTCTGACACTCCTGCCCTCACCCCCACACAAGAAGGCAAGCCCCGGACATATCCCACTATTTTATTTACACTGCAATCTATGTCTATCTATATTATATCTTGCATTAAGTCTAGGAATTGAAGTGAAACCCTAGATGCATGAATCCTAGGAATCCAATGTAATGCTCCCGAGTCCTTATCGGATAGTTGCTCTGCTAATAGGACCGGTAGAAGTCGAGTGATTTCCTGTCACTCGCGCGATATAGGAGTTGCATGTTTACATTTCTGCAACCACTATAAGGATGACGGACAGGGTCATGTGTTGTATCATGACCTGAGGTTTTACCCTGTCTGTTTTGATAAAAGTCTTAAGGTCGAAATGTGTGGTAGTGGTGGCTAAGTTTTTGAAAGTACTAGCCACATGCCGCGAAATATGGTAAGCGGTAAGCCTAGTAACCAATCGGCCCGGTAAGTGGACATACTCCCACCACTCGATCTCTATGTTATGTTCACACGCACCGACCTGTGGGAGTACGTTCTGCATGGCAGACAGGAATACGGGTTTTGTAGTCGCGCTACAGACGTATGTCCTGCACACATAGGGTGTGCGTACGGTCCTGCAAGTCGCTTGTGGTGGCCTGTCCACGAGTCGGAATGAAAGGTAAACGGTTGCTTCGGAACGATCATTGGATGTTCCAAGCGTGTGTGATAGGTTTACCTTGCAAGGTTAAATTCGATTCGAATCGTCCGCCTCTCACGAGGATTGAGATTGCTTATCCCTTTTACCACATTGAGTAAGAAGTGGAACTAATGATGGATAATCTTGATGGATGATAATCACTACCTTGCTTGCTTAGTGTAGGTGCTAATCTAGAATAAATACTCAACTAGAAGATGAAAGCTAAAACTTGAAAGTAGTTCATACTCTTTGTTGCTTTTCAGCTGAAAATAAACCCAGAGCCTTTACAATGCCTTCATGAGTCTAGTTATAGGCTAAAGTATACCCAGCCCCGGGTAAGCCTTGCTGAGTATTAGAATACTCAGCCTTGCCTATAATTATTTCAGGTATGACCTTCGAGAACCCCACGGACAACCTTGTGTGGCCAACGTCCGTTCCGTATGGCTGGTCCGTGGAGTGGGACCCGTCCCCGGCCGGCACTGACCCTCCGGAGTGACACCAGGCCCTGGGCTAAGCTTGGTGTTCGCCTTCGCGACGAATGTAGTCACGTAAAACTTTTTCTTCCGCTGTGAGGTGGACAAGCTGTTATGCTTGTCAGTTGAACATGGTTTTGTATAAGTTTACTTATCTCCGAACTCAATTTGTAATAATATGTGTATAGCTGTAAATTAAAAGTTGATGAGCTATTCTGTGATGTAAACTCGCCTTCGTGCGAGGTAAACCTGCTTCGATCCTGCTGAACCGTGGTTGTATCGGGCGGAGACCCGACAGACCAAAGGATTGTTCCGTTTGAAGTGCGTTAGGCTGTTTGCAAATGTACGGCGATTAATAGCGCACTTGAGCCGGAATAATTCGAACGGTTCTGCCACACTACTCTTTGTTGCTTTTCAGCTGAAACTCTACCAAAACCTGAAAAGCCTGCATAAGTCTAGGTACATGGCTAAGTATACCATGAGCGGGTAAGTCTTGCTGAGTATTAGTATACTCAATCTTGCTTTGTAACTATCTTCTTCAGGTAATCTTCCTGATGAGCCAGCTTTCATTACACCATGGCCCTACCCCTTGCCTGATGGTTGGTCTGTGGAGTGGGATCCGTCCCCTGCCAACACAGATTCCGCCGAATGATATCATGCTAGGGCTAGCATGATATCTGTAATAACGACGTGTACAGTGTCTATGCTTTCAAACTCCGCTGCTTTGACTTAAAACTTAATCTGTTTTCTAATAATCTCCCTTCACTAGGAATTAATGATGCTTTGTATACTTTTGTAATATACCTGCCTGTGATGTAAAGTGTAATGGCATTTATATCTCTGGACTCGCCTTCGTGTGAGGTACCTTGTTTGATCCTGCTTTCGGTGGTTTATCGGGACGTTACCCGACAGGCCAAGGGATTATACCGTTTGAAGCACAAGGTAGCCCTCAAGAGAGGACTCGCGTACTTGAGCCGGTGTAATTCAGATTGGTTCTGCCACAGCTGGTATCAGAGCTAACAAGTGTACCTTGGAGATATATTTAGCCCTAAAAGTAATTTATAGTATAAAATTTGATTAATCAAGTATTTGCGAACTACGTTGGGTTCGTTAAGGATTATGTATAGTACGTAAAGCCCTAGGGTAATGTTATTAAGGGAATTAGAGGTGGTTGTAGTATATATATATATAACTCTAACTCCCAGCATTACTGTTCTGCGGAAACTTAAATTTATGCACAACTCAACTTTACTTTCTGTAACGACACCTTCGATCGTGAGGTAAGAAGGTAAGGATCCTGAGCCAACTGAGGGAGCTTGGCCTTCCTGTCGGTGATGCAAACCGAACGCTGTTTCTCAAGCAGTGGCTTACTTGAGATGCTGCCAATGTACCAACTTTGGTTGACTATATTGGGAGTAGATGGTTTGGCGCAAGGTATGGCGATCGCTGTTCATACCCCCGCATTTTGCAGTACCCCGTGAATACGTTGTTTCGATAACGTATGTTAACATTGTCTGTACGGCGGTAATTGTACATATGCTGTTTCTATAGTGAGCAATAATGAATGGGCTTTCATGACATGCTGGCATGAAAGGTTCGTTGGATATATGTACTGTGGTTTTCTGCAGGTACACTAACCACGATTATGCAACTAGGACGGATAGGGCTTATCGACTAGTTAATAGTGAGAGACGTATGTATTATGCCACCGAAATTAACTACGTAAGTCCGAAGATATTCGGCAGTTATTTTTGGTTGAGAGGTCGATTAGTGCGTGCATGCATAATACAATAATAAAAAAAATCGATGCTTAATTTTGTTGTTTCCTGAAAAGTAGGTAACATGTTGGTTTTTTTCCTTAGTTTGGGTAAGTGAAGATCTTTAGTCGGGTATCTTAAGTATCCATCTGATTTCTAGCCTTTGCTGTTATCAGAATCAGCTATCTTAATCTATTTACCTTGTGAGTTCTCAACAGGGTAAATATATCTTACCATTTGCATTGTTGTCGCAGATGGCTGCTCCTACCAATGCCTTTTGGGATCATGAGGGGCACTTCCACACTAATGCCCTACATTGGGAAGGCTTTCCTCGTCTCTTGTGGGAATCCTTAAGCTTGTTTCATTATATGGAGCCTCCTCAATACGATGGGGTGGAATATCACGAAGAGGGAGTTCCTCGATGCTGGGTTAAAATGACAATTCCTCAACACCCTTTCCGCTCACAGTGGCAGCCCATAGAAGTTGAGGTGGTAGGATATCGCCTGGTTGATACCATTGAAACTGCAGCCTTGGAGGCTATCAAACTTTTCTGCAACCAACATCCAACAGAGGTTGCCGCATATCCTATTGGTTTATTTCCTACCATAGACCCTGGTAATTTGGAATGGAATTTTCGGACAGAGCATCTTGGTCGTATGTTAGGAGATCTGGCTGAAGAAACGATCCGTAGCATTACCAGGTTCATGGATGTGCAGCATCATTACCAGATTTTGCTAAGTTTTTTAAAGTACTAGCCACATGCCGCGAAATATGGTAAGCGGTAAGCCTAGTAACCAATCGGCCCGGTAAGTGGACATACTCCCACCACTCGATCTCAAAGTTATGTTCACACGCACCGACCTGTGGGAGTACGTTCTGCATGGCAGACAAAAATACGGGTTTTGTAGTCGCGCTACAGACGTATGTCCTGCAAACATAGGGTGTGCGTACGGTCCTGCAAGTCGCTTGTGGTGGCCTGTCCACAAGTCGGAATGAAAGGTAAACGGTTGCTTCGGAACGATCATTGGATGTTCCAAGCGTGTGTGATAGGTTTTGCTTCAGAACGATCATTGGATGTTCCAAGCGTGTGTGATAGGTTTACCTTGCAAGGTTAAATTCGATTCGAATCGTCCGCCTCTCACGAGGATTGAGATTGCTTATCCCTTTTACCACATTGAGTAAGAAGTGGAACTAATGATGGATAATCTTGATGGATGATAATCACTACCTTGCTTGCTTAGTGTAGGTGCTAATCTAGAATAAATACTCAACTAGAAGATGAAAGCTAAAACTTGAAAGTAGTTCATACTCTTTGTTGCTTTTCAGCTGAAAATAAACCCAGAGCCTTTACAATGCCTTCATGAGTCTAGTTATGGGCTAAAGTATACCCAGCAACGGGTAAGCCTTGCTGAGTATTAGAATACTCAGCCTTGCCTATAATTGTTTCAGGTATGACCTTCGAGAACCCCACGGACAACCTTGTGTGGCCAACGTCCGTTCCGTATGGCTGGTCCATGGAGTGGGACCCGTCCCCGGCCGGCACTGACCCTCCGGAGTGACACCAGGCCCTGGGCTAAGCTTGGTGTTCTCCTTCGTGACGAATGTAGTCGTGTAAAACTTTTTCTTCCGCTGTGAGGTGGACAAGCTGTTATGCTTGTCAGTTGAACATGGTTTTGTATAAGTTTACTTATCTCCGAACTCAATTTGTAATAATATATGTATAGCTGTAAATTAAAAGTTGATGAGCTAATCTGTGATGTAAACTCGCCTTCGTGCGAGGTAAACCCTCTTCGATCCTGCTGAACCGTGGTTGTATCGGGCGGAGACCCGACAGACCAAAGGATTGTTCCGTTTGAAGTGCGTTAGGCTGTTTGCAAATGTACGGCGATTAATAGCGCACTTGAGCCAGAATAATTCGAGCGGTTCTGCCACAGCTGGTATCAGAGCTGTAGGTTTACCTTTACATCCGGAAAAGCTTTCAAAAAGTGTTTTCTGGATAAAAGTTTGCCAACAAATGAGTTTACAAAATACGTTGGATCCGTTAAGGTTGGTGATTAGAACGTAAAGCCCTAGGGGTTTATATGGGAAAGTATCAGGTGGCTATTAGTATCTATATATATATATATATAAATTTGACTTGCAGCACTACTTTCTGTCAAAACTTAAATTCCTGCATAATCCAATTTTACTTTCAGTAACAACATCTACGAACGGAGGTAAGGAGGTAAGGATCCTCAGCCAACTGAGGGAGTTTGGCCTTCCCGTCGGTGATGCGAACCGAACGCTGTTTCTCAAGCAGTGGCCTACTTGAGATGCTGCCAATATACCAACTTAGGTTGATTATATTGGGAGTATATGGTTCGGCGCAGGGTATGGCGATCGCTGTTCATACCCCCGCATTTTGCGGTACCCCCGTGAATACGTTGTTTTGATGACGTATGTTAACGTTGTCTGTACGGCGGTAATTGTACAGATGCTGTTTCTATAGTGAACAGTAATGTTTGGGGACGCTTTCATGTTGTGCTGCCATGAAAGGTTCATGAGATATATATATATATGTATTCTTCTGCAGGTACACTAACCACGTTTACGCTATTAGGATGCGTAGGGTTTATCGATTAGTTATATATAGTGAGAGACGTATGGTTATGCCACCGGAATTAACTACGTAAGTCCGAATATATTCGGCAGTTGTTTTGATTGTGAGGACGAGTAGTGCGTGCATGCATCATTTGATAACAAAAGGATTTTCATATATGAAGGACATGTTGTTTGTATTTGGAGTGGGCTAATGAAGTGTTAAGGGTAGCTTTAGGCTGGGTATTATATATAGAATCTTAGTTTTCCATCTGTTTTCCAGCCTTTGCTGTTACCAGAATCGGTTATCTTAAGTATAGTTATCTTGTGAGTCTTCTGTAAAATAATTGCATTTCAGCCATTCAATGCAATTGTGTCCTCAATCCTTTGAGCTCCTGTTCTGTGTTGCTGTATCTCTGTATCTTACCATTCGAAATCTTGCTTCAGATGGCTGAGACTCCAAATATTCGTTGGGATCGTGAAGGACACGCTTATACCAATGCCTTGCACTGGGAGGGCTTTCCCCGCCTTTTGTGGGAGTCACTTCAGATTTTTGGCTATGATGTACCCCAACTTTATGATGGATATGAGTTTGTTGAAGCAGGCATTCCTCGGTGTAGGGTGAAGATGACCATTCCGCAGCATCCTTCTCGCTACTTGTGGCAACCTGTCACAGTTTGCACGGTTGGCCACCGCCTTGTGGATACCTTTGAGTCTGCTGCACTTGAAGCTATTCACATTTTCTGTGACAAGCACCCTGAAGAAGTGGCTGCTTATCCGATTGGTTTATTCCCAGCCACAGATCCTCGTGACTCCGAGTGGACCTTCAGGATCTCTTATTACAGTCATTTATTGGGAGATCTGTCTCATGAGACACTGCAAGCTCTAATCCGATTCATGAACGTGCAGCATCAATATCAGTTGCTGCAACGTCGGAGCATGAACCAGTTGTCCACTTTAGCTCAAGCTCACCATGGAACTATCACCCAGCAGCTTGATGAGCTAAATGAGCTTCACACTGTCACAAATGCCCAAGTTGATCTACTGGCCCAGCGCGATGTGATTATCAACAATCAAGAAAACCAAATCCAAGAAAGGGAGACAGTTATTGCCCAGCGCAATACTATTATTGAGTTTCTCCAGGATCAGGTTCAAGATCTCACCATTGAGCTTGATGATGCTGTCAACCATATCAACGATCTCCATGAGCAACCCGCACCATTTCTAGAGCCAGAAGAAAGTGAGAGTGAAGAAGAAGAAGAAGAAGAAGAAGAGCCAGAAGAAATAGAAGGAGAATCGGGTCTTGACTCCGAACATGGTGATCCTGCCCCAAAATCCCCAATCTAACCACTCTTCTTCTGGAAGAGTATCGTCAGTGGGAAACCTTGACGACTTTTAGCCTATAGCTCTCCTCGCTGTACTGGAAGTAACTTAGGTGGTGTGTAGTTACCTAGTTATAGAGCCACTGGTTGTATATGTGGCATGCGTTGTTAGGTAAAAGTTTGTAATAGTGTGAATGTATCAATATGAGGTGTAAGGATATTAGTATCTATGTAGTAATCCAAATCCTGAGTTTTGGTTATCCTGTTCAATATCGGTGCATCTATTATAAGTGGTTTGAATGGAGTTTATGCATTACTTTTCAGTTTGATAATTGCATACTATCTGAAATTGGAGCAAGAATATGGTTGATAATGGATGTCTCCTTTATTTCAGATGGTTGGAGCTACTCGTGGAACCCCGGAAGGATTCCGGGCAGGACAACCTGGTGGTTCTCAACAACCACCACCGCCATCTCCAAATCTTGCCGAGGTTATAGCCCGGCAAACTGAGCTTCTAAATCAACTTGTGCAAGCTCAGATGGGCCACTTCCAGCAGCAACCTCAAGGCCTAGGGGAACCCTTGTCGGCCAACTATCAGGACTTTCTCAGCACCCAACCCCCTTTATTCCATAAGGCCGATGAGCCTCTGGACGCAGATGCCTGGTTGCGGACTATCGAGTCTAAGTTCGCTTTACTGCCAGCCCCATGTTCAGAGGAGAACAAAGTGCTTTTCGCCGCCCAACAACTCCGAGGCCATGCTCGTCTTTGGTGGGACCAGTTTCATGCAATGCAACCCGCCGAACACGTGGTCATTTGGGATGAGTTTCGGACTGCCTTCCGTGCACATCATATACCAGCAGGACTCATTGAGCGAAAGCTCAATGAATTTCTAAGTCTGACCCAAGGTACCCGTACTGTCACACAGTATGCACAGGTTTTCAATCACCTATGCCAGTATGCGGGATCACATGCGGACACGGATGCCCGCAAATGTGATCGTTTCCGTCGAGGCCTAAACACCAAGCTCAAAGAATGGCTGAATTTGGTGAAGGCTGAAAATTTCAATGAGTTGGTCAACATGGCCATAACTCAAGAAGACTGCATTGCCGCCCACAGAGCGGAAAAGAAACGGAAGGCACCTATAGGACCTGCAACTTCACAATTGCCAAGGTATCGGTTGGTCCCGAGTAATGCCCCTCGAGCTCCGTCTCGAGGCAATTTATCTGGCAGATGGGTAGCCCGACCTCCCCAACAAGTACAATTCAACCGACCACCCCTGCCCCAAAATCAACAACAACCCCAACAAGGTCTGCGGCCGAGCTTTCCGCCAGCTACTCCAGGAAACAACAATAATCGTTGTTTCAATTGCGGAAGCCCGTCCCACTTCATTAAAGATTGCCCTCAACCGAGGAAATCATTCCAAGGGCAAACATCTAATCCAAACTACAAGGGCAAGGGTAAGAGACAAGTGGTGCAGGTCCGACAAGGGAGGGTGAATCTCACCACACTCTCCGAACTCCCTGAAGGGGCACCGATAATGACGGGTACATTTTCTATCAACTATTATCCCGTTATTGTTCTTTTTGATACTGGTGCCACCCATAGTTTTATCAGTATGGATTGTGGGACTAAAATGGGCTTGGATATCTGTAGTATAAATAAAGCTTATAGGATTGTAACTCCTGGTGGTAGGATTTTGTCCAATCAAATCTGTAGGAGGGTACCAATTCAGCTGGGTAGTCATCTAATCAAAACAGATCTGTTAGTACTAGACCTAAAAGGGATGGATGTTCTTTTGGGTATGAACTGGATGACCCAACATCATGTGTCCTTAGATATCCCTTCTCGAACTGTGGAGATAAATGTGCCAGAAAATGAGCCTACCATTCTTTATCTTCCACAATCAAAGTCCTTTAACTCTTGCACCTATGCTGCATCTAAGGTCAAACTTGAGGATATTCCAGTCGTCTGTGAATATCCAGATGTTTTTCCAGCTGACTTACCTGGAATGCCTCCAGACAGAGATATCGAGTTCATTATAGAACTCCAACCTGGTACAGCCCCTATCTCTAAAAGACCTTACCGCATGCCTCCTAATGAGTTGGCCGAATTAAAAACCCAACTCCAAGATCTTTTAGACAAAGGCTTCATTCGTCCAAGTGCATCACCATGGGGTTGTCCAGCCTTATTTGTGAAAAAGAAAGACAATAGCTTGAGGCTATGTGTGGATTACCGTCCTCTCAATGCGGTGACTATCAAAAATAAATATCCTCTACCCCGCATTGATATCCTCTTTGATCAGTTAGCTGGAGCCAAGGTGTTTTCTAAAATAGATCTTCGTTCCGGCTACCACCATATTAAGATTCGGCCCAGTGATATTCCAAAAACAGCCTTCTCCACTCGGTATGGTCTATACGAGTATCTTGTCATGTCGTTTGGCCTCACTAATGCTCCAGCCTATTTCATGTACCTCATGAATTCTGTCTTCATGCAAGAACTCGATAAGTTTGTTGTGGTCTTCATTGATGACATCTTGATCTATTCTAAAACTCCAGAAGATCATGCCAAACATCTTCATGTCATCCTTCAACGATTAAGAGACCACCACCTATATGCCAAATTCTCTAAATGTGAGTTTTGGCTAGATACAGTCAAATTCCTAGGCCTTACTATTTCTGGTAGCGGAATATCCGTCGATCCCAGTAAAGTACAAGAAGTGATGGATTGGAAACCCCCGACCTCCGTCCATCAAATTTGTAGTTTTCTCGGTCTAGCTGGCTATTATCGCCGTTTCATTCCTGACTTTTCCAGAATAGCCAAACCTATGACCGAACTACTAAAGAAAGGTGTGAAATTCTCCTGGGATCAAAAATGCGAAGATGCATTTCATCTTCTCAGAAATCATCTTACGACGGCTCCAGTCTTAGCTCAACCAGATGTCTCAAAACCTTTTGACATCTACTGTGATGCATCAGGAACTGGACTTGGTTGTGTACTTATGCAAGACAACCGGGTAATTGCATATGCATCACGGGCACTCAGGGTTCATGAACAGAATTACCCCACCCATGATCTCGAACTTGCAGCAGTTATTCATGCCCTAAAGATCTGGAGACACCATCTGATGGGTGCGAAATGTCATATTTATACTGATCATAAAAGCCTCAAGTATATCTTTACCCAGGCAGATATAAATATGAGGCAAAGGCGCTGGCTAGAACTTATCAAGGATTATGATTTGGAAGTGCATTATCATCCAGGCAAGGCCAATGTCGTTGCAGATGCCCTTAGTCGCAAAGCGCATTGTTCTTGCCTATCCATTGAAGCATTCGACGAAACTCTCTGTTGGGAAATGAGTAAGCTCAACCTAGAGATCATTTCTCAAGGTGACTTAAACCATCTTTCAGTTGAAGCCACACTTAGAGATAACATTGTTCTAGCGCAACAGCGTAATAAAGGGGTCAGAATCATTAAACAGAAGTTAATACAAGGAGAAGGGAAGTATAAATGCTTCCGAGTAGATCCTGAAGGAGTATTATGGTTCAACGAGCGTATTGTTGTACCGAAGGACCATAAACTCCGAAAACAAATAATGGATGAGGCCCATCTATCCAAATTCTCTATACACCCTGGCAGTACAAAGATGTATCAAGATCTGAAACAGAATTTTTGGTGGACTCGTATGAGGTAAGAAATTGCCAAATATGTGTCGGAATGCGATATCTGCCAAAGAGTCAAAGCCAGTCATTTGAAGACTGCTGGTATCCTTCAACCTCTAACCATTCCTTCGTGGAAGTGGGAGGATATCAGTATGGACTTTATCGTTGGCCTACCCAACACTTCTCGCAGACATGACTCTATTTGGGTAATCGTTGATCGATTAACCAAGACTGCACATTTCATTCCCGTGCATACTACGTATATTGCTAAGAAGTATGCCGAGATCTATTTAGATCAAATTGTTCGACTTCATGGAGTACCTAAAACGATCATTTCTGATCGTGGAGCACAATTTATTGCTCGGTTCTGGGAGCAGCTCCATGATGCTCTTGGAACTAAGTTAATTCGAAGCTCCGCCTATCATCCTCAGACGGATGGGCAAACTGAGCGAATAAACCAGATTCTAGAAGATATGCTCAGAGCTTGTGTACTCCAATTTGACAAAAACTGGGATAAATACTTGTCATTAGCAGAATTCTCTTACAATAACAGCTATCAGACAAGTATTAAGATGGCCCCATTTGAAGCTTTATACGGTCGCCGATGCCGAACTCCTTTGAGTTGGTCACAAACCGGCGAGCATAAAATTTTTGGACCCGATCTAGTTGTGGAAGCAGAGGATAAAGTCAGGCTTATCCAGAATAATCTAAAGGCCGCCCAATCTCGACAGAAAAGCTACGCTGATATACGAAGAAGACCATTACAGTTTCACGTCGGAGACTTCGTATATCTTCGAGTATCTCCCACCCGAGGTGTCCAAAGATTCGGTGTGAAAGGGAAATTGGCTCCTCGATACATCGGACCCTTTGAAATCCTTGAAATCTGTGGACCTGTAGCTTATCGTCTCCAGCTTCCTCTTCAATTAGCGGCCATCCATAACATCTTTCATGTATCCCAACTCAGAAAGTGTGTTAAGATCCCCACCAAAATCATCGATTCCCAAACTATCGAAATCGAACCAGATCTGACCTATACAGAGCATCCAATCAGAATCCTCGACACTAAAGAGAGAAGCACCAGAAGAGAAACCACCAGAATGTACAAGATTCAATGGAACCATCACACGGAAGAAGAAGCAACATGGGAAACTGAATCTTATCTCCAGCATAACTTTCCCGACTTCTTCCGAACCAACCTCCAAGTTTGATTCTTCCATTTCTTTCTATTTCGGAATCTCGGGACGAGATTCTTTTTAGGGGGGAAGGCTGTGACACTCAGGTAATTAGCTTGGTCACACCCTAGAGTTTTGCTATGCTTTTATGTCCAAAGTATGGCAAATGTGTGTTTTATGTATGCAATGTTATGGAAAAAGTGATGTTTATATAAATAAATTTAACTAAAGGTCCTTTTATGCAAAATGGGTGGAGATGGGGGAAAAATTTAAAAGCATAAGGGTTATTTTGCAAAAAAGTGATATCTGTGGTTAACTTTGCAAAATATGTGAAATTACCCCTGGGTATACATGTAAAAGTATTTTTATCCATAGGATTTACATAAAATGTGAAATTATTACAAAGTCTATAATATCTCCAAAACTATTGCTCAAATGAAGATGAACCTTAAATAGAAGTTGTAGAGTTTGAAAAACCATGCACTTTTGCTTTTTGGACCATCTCCATTTGAGCACTGGTTCAAAAGTTGCAAGTCCTTTTCAGCGAGGTCCCTGCTTTTCCCTGAATTCACAGATCAGTCCCTGGTTCAGTTCCTCCCCCTTCTCCCTCCTGGCGCCTCTGCCCCCCCCCCTCCCCTGCTCTGCTCCCCTGGTCCTTCTGCCGCCGGCGTAATGCGCCGCTCCTGGTCACCGCCGGCCACCTCTTGCTCTCCCCCGCCCACGCGTCACTCCCCTGCTCACCCACCGCTCTAGCCCTCTGCTGCTGGCGTCCCACCCGAGCGCCACGTCTTCCACCGGCTGCCAGCACCGCATGCCGGAGATCCTACCGCCGCCGCAATTTCCACCGGCTCGCCTTATCCCTTTCTCTTTTCTGCTCCGTAGCACCAGCAACTCCAAGCCACTTTGTTTCCCTCGCTAATTCACTTGCCAAACCCCTGCCCTCGGCTGTTTCTCCCCTCTCTTCTTCCTCGCATCACCGGAGCCGCCCGCACTCCCCACCGGCGTACACCACAATCGCTTCACTCCGCCCAAATCCCGCTGACCCATAGCTTCCCCACCTCCTTCCCTTGCCCCACATCGTGATCCAGACCAGCCTCGGCCCTTCCCTTCGCCGGATTTGCTCCACCCCGAGCCGCCCCTCCATTGGCACCGCCGAGCTCGGCTTCACCGTCGACAGCCCGCCTCGCCACCCCTCCGTCCAATCCATGTATGGGAATCGTCTCCCCACATCTCAGTGTTGCTCATGCGCGCGCTATACCCTCGTGTTCGCCAGCCTTTCGCTGGGAACGGTGTTGCGCCGCCACGGCCGCTGCGCCTCACCATCGTCGACCGTGTCCCGTGGCTACCTGTCGAGCATCGCCCCTCCCAATCTCTTCCTTGGGCTCTGTAGACCGTGCCTAGGCAGCTCTTCCCCGCCGGCGACCTCGCCGTCGGCGAGAACACGTCGGAGCCGAGAGGCCGGCCGGCGTTGGGCTCGGCAAGGGCTCTTTTGCAAATAAAGAACTTGGTCTGAGGGCCCTGATGCAATTTGCCGAGACCCCCCCCCCCTTTGATGCATCTGTTATTTCATGTGAAAGCATTTTCTGCCTTGTAAAATTCGTAGTAATTCACAAAAAAATCCAAAAATGGCAAAACTAGTTTTGTTAGAAACTAGATTTCAAACTCTATGACTTTTGTTAATAGAGTTTAGTTTCAAACAAAATATTTCTACCTGTATTTTAAATCTAAGATTAAGGGGTAATATACACTTAACTTTGTCATTTCATGCTTGGTTGCTTATGAAGTTTGGCCTAAATATTCTATGAGCTCTAGATAACTTTGTGCAAAGTTACAAACTTAACTTTGATTTAAACTTAACCTCTTTTATTTTGAAACTTTCAAATTTGAAATAAACCTAATGTATAGCCTTCTCTAATTGGAATCTTTATCATTTACTAATGTAATATTTTATAATGTTTAATATATAATCAAATTTCTATAATCTTTTATTTAAAAAGTTTTGAATTCAAATTTTGGTTCATTTCAATTTTAATTTATTGCATATCATATAGAATCAATGACACTCGACGACGGGGACTACGAATTGGTCTTAGGACAAGACCAAGGCTTTCCAGAAGATCCAGCGCAAATCGTCGAGGGACTAACTGAAGCTCCGAACCCGAGTTCGGAAACCTCTGACACTCCTGCCCTCACCCCCACTCAAGAAGGCAAGCCCCGGACATATCCCACTATTTTATTTACACTGCAATCTATACTATATCTTGCATTAAGTCTAGGAATTGAAGTGAAACCCTAGATGCATGAATCCTAGGAATCCAATGTAATACTCCCGAGTCCTTATCGGATAGTTGCTCTGCTAATAGGACCGGTAGAAGTCGAGTGATTTCCTGTCACTCGCGCGATATAGGAGTTGCATGTTTACATTTCTGCAACCACTATAAGGATGACGGACAGGGTCATGTGTTGTATCATGACCTGAGGTTTTACCCTGTCTGTTTTGATAAAAGTCTTAAGGTCGAAATGTGTGGTAGTGGTGGCTAAGTTTTTGAAAGTACTAGCCACATGCCGCGAAATATGGTAAGGGGTAAGCCTAGTAACCAATCGGCCCGGTAAGTGGACATACTCCCATCACTCGATCTCTATGTTATGTTCACATGCACCGACCTGTGGGAGTACGTTCTGCATGGCAGACAGGAATACGGGTTTTGTAGTCGCGCTACAGACGTATGTCCTGCAAACATAGGGTGTGCGTACGGTCCTGCAAGTCGCTTGTGGTGGCCTGTCCACAAGTCGGAATGAAAGGTAAACGGTTGCTTCGGAACGATCATTGGATGTTCCAAGCGTGTGTGATAGGTTTTGCTTCGGAACGATCATTGGATGTTCCAAGCGTGTGTGATAGGTTTACCTTGCAAGGTTAAATTCGATTCGAATCGTCCGCCTCTCACGAGGATTGAGATTGCTTATCCCTTTTACCACATTGAGTAAGAAGTGGAACTAATGATGGATAATCTTGATGGATGATAATCACTACCTTGCTTGCTTAGTGTAGGTGCTAATCTAGAATAAATACTCAACTAGAAGATGAAAGCTAAAACTTGAAAGTAGTTCATACTCTTTGTTGCTTTTCAGCTGAAAATAAACCCAGAGCCTTTACAATGCCTTCATGAGTCTAGTTATGGGCTAAAGTATACCCAGCCCCGGGTAAGCCTTGCTGAGTATTAGAATACTCAGCCTTGCCTATAATTGTTTCAGGTATGACCTTCGAGAACCCCACGGACAACCTTGTGTGGCCAACGTCCGTTCCGTATGGCTGGTCCGTGGAGTGGGACCCGTCCCCGGCCGGCACTGACCCTCCGGAGTGACACCAGGCCCTGGGCTAAGCTTGGTGTTCACCTTCACGACGAATGTAGTCGCGTAAAACTTTTTCTTCCGCTGTGAGGTGGACAAGCTGTTATGCTTGTCAGTTGAACATGGTTTTGTATAAGTTTACTTATCTCCGAACTCAATTTGTAATAATATGTGTATAGCTGTAAATTAAAAGTTGATGAGCTATTCTGTGATGTAAACTCGCCTTCGTGCGAGGTAAACCTGCTTCGATCCTGCTGAACCGTGGTTGTATCAGGCGGAGACCCGACAGACCAAAGGATTGTTCCGTTTGAAGTGCGTTAGGCTGTTTGCAAATGTACGGCGATTAATAGCGCACTTGAGCCGGAATAATTCGAGCGGTTCTGCCACACTACTCTTTGTTGCTTTTCAGCTAAAACTCTACCAAAACCTGAAAAGCCTGCATAAGTCTAGGTACATGGCTAAGTATACCATGAGCGGGTAAGTCTTGCTGAGTATTAGTATACTCAATCTTGCTTTGTAACTATCTTCTTCAGGTAATCTTCCTGATGAGCCAGCTTTCATTACACCATGGCCCTACCCCTTGCCTGATGGTTGGTCTGTGGAGTGGGATCCGTCCCCTGCCAACACAGATTCCGCCGAATGATATCATGCTAGGGCTAGCATGATATCTGTAATAACGACGTGTACAGTGTCTATGCTTTCAAACTCCACTGCTTTGACTTAAAACTTAATCTGTTTTGTAATAATCTCCCTTCACTGGGAACTAATGATGCTTTGAATACTTTTGTAATATACCTGCCTGTGATGTAAAGTGTAATGGCATTTATATCTCTGGACTCGCCTTCGTGTGAGGTACCTTGTTTGATCCTGCTTTCGGTGGTTTATCGGGACGTTACCCGACAGGCCAAGGGATTATACCGTTTGAAGCACAAGGTAGCCCTCAAGAGAGGACTCGCATACTTGAGCCGATGTAATTCAGATTGGTTCTGCCACAGCTGGTATCAGAGCTAACAAGTGTACCCTGGAGATATATTTAGCCCTAAAAGTAATTTATAGTATAAAATTTGATTAATCAAGTATTTGTGAACTACGTTGGGTTCGTTAAGGATTATGTATAGTACGTAAAGCCCTAGGGTAATGTTATTAAGGGAATTAGAGGTGGTTGTAGTATATATATATATATAACTCTAACTCCCAGCATTACTGTTCTGCGGAAACTTAAATTTATGCACAACTCAACTTTACTTTCTGTAACGACACCTTCGATCGTGAGGTAAGAAGGTAAGGATCCTTAGCCAACTGAGGGAGCTTGGCCTTCCTGTCGGTGATGCAAACCGAATGCTGTTTCTCAAGCAGTGGCTTACTTGAGATGCTGCCAATGTACCAACTTTGGTTGACTATATTGGGAGTAGATGGTTCGGCGCAAGGTATGGCGATCGCTGTTCATACCCCCGCATTTTGCAGTACCCCCGTGAATACGTTGTTTCGATAACGTATGTTAACATTGTCTGTACGGCGGTAATTGTACATATGCTGTTTCTATAGTGAGCAGTAATGAATGGGCTTTCATGACATGCTGGCATGAAAGGTTCGTTGGATATATGTACTGTGGTTTTCTGCAGGTACACTAACCACGATTATGCAACTAGGACGGATAGGGCTTATCGACTAGTTAATAGTGAGAGACGTATGTATTATGCCACCGAAATTAACTACATAAGTCCGAAGATATTCGGCAGTTATTTTTGGTTGAGAGGTCGATTAGTGCGTGCATGCATAATACAATAATAAAAAAAAATCGATGCTTAATTTTGTTGTTTCCTGAAAAGTAGGTAACATGTTGGTTTTTTTCCTTAGTTTGGGTAAGTGAAGATCTTTAGTCGGGTATCTTAAGTATCCATCTGATTTCTAGCCTTTGCTGTTATCAGAATCAGCTATCTTAATCTATTTACCTTGTGAGTTCTCAACAGGGTAAATATATCTTACCATTTGCATTGTTGTCGCAGATGGCTGCTCCTACCAATGCCTTTTGGGATCATGAGGGGCACTTCCACACTAATGCCCTACATTGGGAAGGCTTTCCTCGTCTCTTGTGGGAATCCTTAAGCTTGTTTCATTATATGGAGCCTCCTCAATACGATGGGGTGGAATATCGCGAAGAGGGAGTTCCTCGATGCTGGGTTAAAATGACAATTCCTCAACACCCTTTCCGCTCACAGTGGCAGCCCATAGAAGTTGAGGTGGTAGGATATCGCCTGGTTGATACCATTGAAACTGCAGCCTTGGAGGCTATCAAACTTTTCTGCAACCAACATCCAACAGAGGTTGCCGCATATCCTATTGGTTTATTTCCTACCATAGACCCTGGTAATTTGGAATGGAATTTTCGGACAGAGCATCTTGGTCGTATGTTAGGAGATCTGGCTGAAGAAACGATCCGTAGCATTACCAGGTTCATGGATGTGCGGCATCATTACCAGATTTTGCTACATCATAGCATGGGCCAATTAACGAGTGTGGCTCAAAGTCACTATCGGAATGCTGACCGTCAAGTTACCCAAATAGTGGAATTACAAGCCCTGGTGACTCAGAAGCATGAAATCATCGTAGCAAGGGATGAGACTATCCTTCATCGAGAAGATCAGATCAATAAGAGTGATCATATAATCACTCAGCGTGACACTGTTATTGAGTTCCTACAGGCACAAATCCACGATCTGATACTTGAAGCTGATGATGCCCAAGCGCACCTTGAGGAACTGCAGCAGCAACCGATACTTCCCGCTGCACCCGCAATGCCTAAAGAAGAAGAAGATCCGGAAGAGATTGAGGGTGTTTCAGAGATTGACTCTGAGCACGGGGATCCTGTCCTTAGTCCTTATCACTCTTCTTCTGGCAGTCAGTCGTCTGTAGGCAACTTCGATGATTTTTAGTTTAGCAAATCGTCGACTTTTTAGATGTAACCCATGGGAGTGTAATAAATTAGATTTAAAATAGATGCAAAAATATTTAGTTTCAAAACAAACTTCATAAACAAAAGTTGTAGGGTTTGAAATCTAGTTTCCAACAAAACTAATTTTGCCATTTTTGGATTTTTCTACCGTTTCCTATGAATTTTACAAGACAGCAACATCAATCACATGAAATAACAAAAGAGTTTTGCACTGGGGTCCCTGGGTTTTAACACTCAGGCCCTTAGAAACACAACTATTGTTACAGGTGTGCCCTTGCCGGCACGCGACGGCGTCCGGCGTCCCTATCTCCGGCGTTCTCGCCGGCAGCGAGGGCCGGGGTGGGAAAGGGTTGGTGCAACGTAACCTACAGGGGCTACTGAACATGACAGAGGGTGATGTGCTCGAGGAGTGACAGCGGAGCACGGCCGGCGACGAGCATCGGCGGTGGCCGCGTCGGGGTACCGTCATTCCCGGCGAGGGGCCGGCGAACACGGGGAGACACGGTGCGCACAAGCTTCGGGGAGGTGCGGGGATGCTTTGCCCCAACTTAGACTGGACAGAGACAGACTGGAAAAGGGCCCTCGACGATGGGGTGGAGCTCGGTTCTCACCGGCGGCAATGGCTATCGTCGATCCGCACGTTCTGGTGATGGGAGGTGGAGGAGGAAGAGCTGATAGCTTCAGGAGGGTGATGTAGTGCTGATGCTGCTGTTGATTGGAGCGGAGAGGTCTCGTAGCGGCGGGTCGACAAGAGGCCGAGCGGCGGCGGCGCGGGAAGCTCACCAGAGCTGTGGGAGAGGGTGTTGGGGTGGAAGAAAACCAAATTGCAAAGGCTGAGGAGCACCAGCAGATCACGGCGGAGCTAAGGCCGCACCGGATTAGGGTTCGGGAAGGATGTGAGCGCCGGTCGACGGTGGCCCAGAGGCACGGCGGAGGTCTGGTGGGAGGTGGCGGTCGGAGCAAAGGAACAGAAGGAGAGAGTGTGTATGCAACGCGCGATTGAGTGTGTTAGAGACTCCAGGACATGCTCGGGTTTAGGAACAAAACGCGACCGAGCGATGGCAGGAGCTGGCGCATCAACGGCGTGCGTGTCGATCGCGGCGGTGCTCGGGCAGAAGCTCCGCGACGTGGAGGCACACGGACAGGCCAGCTCACGGCCGGGGAGGCGGCGGTGCAGCTGAGGCATGACGCATGGGACGTCGGAAGGCAGGAGGTGGCGCGGCAGACTCTGCAACGGCGAGCGGCAGCGAGGATCAGCTCGGGCAGGAGGCGCACAACGTGGCCGAGCGGGGAGAAGCCAGCGCGAGGGTGGGAAGCGGCGGGGCAGAGGCTGGGATGGCACGTGGCACAGTCCTGAGCGGCACAGAGCCGGCAGTAACGGCGCACATGGCCAGACTGCGGCGGCGGCGGCATGCGGCAGAGGAAAAACAGAGGAGGGAGAGGAGGAGGTCGATGAAGGGGGACCTGATTGCAAAAATAGAGAAACACAGGGACTCTACTGTAAAGCACAGATAACTTTCCCACCAGTGCTCAAATGAAGATGGGCCCAAAAGCAAAAGTGTGTAGTTTTGCGAAATGCACAACTTTGCTTTAAGGTTCATCTACAGAAGAGCAACAGTTTTTAAAATTAAAAGAAACTTAGTTAATTTTCCAAACTTTATGTAAATCCTATAGATAAAACTACACTACACTCACATCCAAAAGGTAGTTTCACCTTCTTTTGCGATTTAAACACAAGTTTTGAACTTTTGCAAAGTAAACCTCATACTTTTGAAATCTACCCCCCAAGCTCACCCATTTAGCACAAAAGGACCCTGATTTAAATATAATTATATAAACAATTACTTTTCCTTATCATTAACACTTTTAAACACACTATTGCCACATTTTATACATAACAACACACTAAGGAGCTAAAGTGTGACCACACTATTTACCTGGGTGTCACATAAATGTTCAAAAATCATGAAAATATTTTGTGATATTATTCTTGAGTAATGTAACCTGTCCCTAAAATCTCAACCTAGGATCAGGTGTAAAACAATTAGAACAAAGAGAACATGCTATGATAAGTCCATAGTTTAATAATAACCTAGAGTTAGTATAAATAGTTAGCAAAGCAAATAAATAAAGCTAGTAGGTATAGTTATTTTAATATTTAAAACTAACTCAACATGTTACCTCATGCCATTAGTTAAATATTTAGAGTAACCCACCCTGTTACTTAATGTAACCAAATAAAATGGTTAATACCCGATAAATGACTGCCCAGTAGAGAAGTAAATGACATGTGTAATAAGTAAATTATATTTTTGTTGGATTGCAACTTTAACGTGAATTAAAATAAAAATAAATGCATCCCTTAACTTATAACTTTGCATATCACGTAGACTCGGCTACTCTCGCCGACGGTGACTACGAAGTAATCCCAGAACAAGGAGTGGAATCAGCTGAAGACCTCGGGAACGCCGTCGAAGACCTAACTGAAGCTCCGAACCAAAGTTCGGAAAACCTTGACACTACTACCCCCAACCCCACGCAAGAAGGCAAGCCCCGGTGCATAACCCAGTATTTCAAATTACTACATTATGCAATCTTATACTTATAAATTATATCCTGCATTAAGTCTAGGAGTTGAAATGGAACCTTAGATGCATTGATGCTAGGAACCTATGTAATGTGCCTGAGTCCATATCAGCTAGATGCTCTGCTAATAGGACCGGTAGAAGTCGAGTGATTTCCTATCACTCACGCGATATAGGAGTTGTAATGTTTACATTCCTGTAATCACTATAAGGATGACGGACGGGAATTATGTGAGGTATCATGGTTCAGATGATACCCCGTCTATGTTGATGAATTTGATAAGGTCACAGTGTATGGTAGCGGTGGTTAAGCGTTTGAAAGTACTAGCCACATACCACGAAATATGGTAAGCGGTAAGCCTAGAAACCAATCGGCCCGAGGAGTGGACATACCTCCCACCACTCGTATTTTGGTTTTTCCTATTACTCGATTCGACGTGCGGGAATACGTGTTGCAGGGCAACCAGGAGTACGGTCGTGTAGTCGCTCTACAGACATACGTCCTGCACATTGGATGTGCGTATGGTCCTACAGTCGGTTGTGGTGGCTCTGATCCACGAGTCGGAATGAAAGGCAAACAGTTGCTTCGGAACAATCGTTGGATGTTCCAAGCGTGTGAGTTAGGTTTACCTTGCAAGGCTGAAATTCGATTCAGGAATCGTCCGTTTGAGACTGCTTGATCCCTTTACCACATAGAGTAACAAGAGCAACTTTGTGATTATCAAAGATGATGTTTGGCTAAAGATTCTACCATGCTTGAATAGCTATAGGTGCTTATCTAGAATGAATAATCACATAGAACTTGAAAGCTAAAAGTTGACAGTAAGGATCTACTCTTTGTTGCTTTTCAGTTGAAAACTTTACCCAAAACCTGAAAAGCGTCAAAAGTCTAGTTATATGGCTAAGTATACCATGAACGGGTAAGCCTTGCTGAGTATTAGAATACTCAGTCTTGCGTTGTAACCTTTTTATTCAGGTAATCCCCGGGACGACTCTGCTCTGCCTATGCCGTGGCGTTACCCTTTGCCCGATGGTTGGTCCGTGGAGTGGGACCCGTCCCCGACCAACACAGATCCCTCCGAGTGATATCATGCTAGGGCTAGCATGATATCTGAACTGGCGATGTGTACAGTGCCCGTGCTTTAACTCCGCTACATGACTTGAAACTTAAACCATTTGTAATAATTTCCCTCAGTTGGGAACTTATGTTATTTTTGAACACTCATGTAATATAACTGCCTGTGATGTAAAATGTGATGGTATTTGTATCTCTGGACTCGCCTTCGTGTGAGGTACCTTGTTTGATCCTGCATTCAGTGGTTTATCGGGACGTTACCC